>NW_007258827.1:158863-237481 GCF_000164805.1 Carlito syrichta
GACTCCAAATCCATCCAAATTGCTGCAAAGTCCATATATTTGTCCTTCTTTATGGCTGCATAATATCAGAGATTCTGAAGATTTCCATTTTTAGGTTGGCCGTTTGACCATCTCTTTCCCAGCCTTGTGCCTGTGCAAATGACTTTCCCTCTGCCTGAAACACTCTTTCCACACTTTTCACCTAACTGTTGTATTGTGATCCTTAAGGACTCAATCTAAGTACTACTTCCCCAAACACTTTGTCTAGCTGTTAGGCTACCAATGTTCATTCACAGCATGTCTTTGGAAATGTCCATCACAGCTTGTTATCTACAATATATTATCTTTGTTGTCTGCCTCTCCAACTCATCTATAAGGTCCACGAAGTCAGGGATCTGCCCGTTTTTTCCCAGGCAAATCCATATCCCAAGCGCTTGGCACATAATAGACCCTCAACAAATAAGTTTAAACGTAAGTGATTTATTGGATGTGATCACAAAAGAAGAAGAAAGAATCAAAGATGTTGCCAAAAAAAATCACAGATGATCCTAGTTTGAGTACCAACAAAGATAGACTATATTGGCAAAGAAGCAACTTTTAAGATGAAATTTGTGTGTTAATGTTTAATATACTGAATTTGAAGATGCTAGGGAAAAAATGAGGAAAAATTGAGCTGGAGGCCAAGCCTTCAGAGTTTTTGCATATAAATAAAAATAACTATAAGAGTAGAAATGCATTAGCTGTGGAAAGTGCAGAGAGTAAAAACAAATCAATATTTGAGAAGAAAAGAGAGAAAGAAAAGGCAATAAAATGTCTGACAAATAGTGGTCATAACTGGAAAGAAAATACAAAAATGCAGTGTCATGGGAAGATGGCATTTCAAATAGTAAAAAATGTTCAACAGCGGCTGATGCCATGAAAGCATCCAAGTGTAGGATGGACGTGCTTATGGACTTTGGGGACACACACATCTTGGTGGGAGCAGTTTGTGTGAACACAAGCAGAATTCCACCAGTTGAGGAGTAACCGAATAGCAAGTAGCATCAATTCCTTGAACATGTCCAATGCAAGAGTTTTGTGAGAACAGTGGAAATTGACTACCTTGTGGCCTGGGAGATTGGTTTGTTCTTTTTAGAACTGGAGATAACAGAGCATATGCACATTCTGATAGAAAGAAATCTAAGATAGGATTGAGTAAAGATTCAAAACACTCAGTGCCAGGAGAGACCAAATAAAGGAAAGGCCTAAGGGCTAAATTAGGAACAAGTGGACACATTCACCTTGGAGAGGAAAAGGAGTACCTCTGCCATAGTGAAGAGAGTGGAGGCAAACTAGGTCAACATGCAGGTTGTGTGTAGACTAAGGGTAGAATGGAACGAGTTACTACCTGATGGCTCCTCTCTGCAAAGTAAGTCGCTGCCAGTATGTGCCAATCTCTTTGCCTCTTACCTGAACGAATGCAAGAATCTCCTAAGTCCTTCACGACCCCAGACTTCTCCCCCTGCAAGTCAGTCCCCCCGTTTCCTCTGAATTATTTGTAAAGCTGGAGACATCACTCTTCTACCGCCGTCCCCTTCCTCTGCACCACGCGACTCTAAAAATGCATTGCGTTTGTAGCATTGTATTGGTCATTATGCTTGTTTTGAGGGACAATGGCTTTTCCTCCTTGGTGCCTCATCAAATCCCTAGCCTATAGCGGTCTCTCAATAGAAGTTTCTTGAGTATATTCACTAACATTGAAGAACTACCACAGAGAATGTGTTTAGATAGACTGTTTAACTTGATGAATAGGTAAAGAAGATACATTCTTATGTTTCTTGTAATCTTGTTCCAAATTATATTTATATTTGTCTACATCATCTAGGAACTACTTGTGAAAGTTATACAGTTACATTTTTAAAAATATAAAAGATGCTCTTAAATATCTACTAATGCTGTGAATTATCTAGGTCAACCGAACCCTCTTTAAGATCATCTCTGTTACCTAATGATAACACCGACATCTAGTGGTTATTCATCTAAATTTTGGTTATCTATCTCATTTTCTCAAAGAGCAAAGCTGGCTTAAAAATGTTGAAGTAATATTTGTATACCTAACCCTTAACTGTACCCCACAATTTTAAAATAAAAAATATGTATTAAAAATAATAAATAAATAAATGGTCTGTGGACAGAAAAAAAAATGTTGAAGTACTAGCTCACATATTGCAGGTATCATTAGTCAGATTTAAAAACAATATAGCTGGAGTGGAGGGTATATTTAAAATAAATCATCTGTAAAGAGATATGAAGCATGAGGCTGGGTGCAATGGCTCATGCCTATAATCCCAGCACTTTGGGAGGCAAGAGATTGCCTGAGTCCAGGGGTCTGAAACCAAGCCTGGGCATCTTGGCGAGACCTAATTTCTATAATACATTTTTTTTTAAAAAATTAGCCAGATGGAGTAGTATGTGCCTGCAGTTTCAGCTGGTTGGAAGGCTGAGGTGGAAGGATAGCCTGAGCCCAGCAGGTCGAGGCCGCCATGAGCTGTGGTCGTGCCCCTGCTCTCCAGCCTGAGCAACAGAGTGAGACTCTGATAGGATGGAAGAAAGGAAGGAAGGAAGAGAGGAAGGGAGGGAGGGAGGGAGGGAGGGAGGGAGGGAAAGACAAAGAATGAATCTAAAAATCTGAGTTGCCCAGGGACCTTAACTGAGGATTCAATTCAATAGAAACCAAAGTATTTTCTGTAGATCTCTGGTTTCCCAAGGCCTCAATAAGCATACAACACAGATTCTGTGACCAAATAAACATTCAACTTTTCCATCTCCACCCTCACTCCTGCCCCCTCTTTATTTTGCTCCATGGGACTTTGCACCATCTGACATACTATTTGCTTCACTTATTTATTTCTTTACTGACTTTGTCTCCTACTGGGACGTGAGCTCCCTAAGAACAAAGATTTTGACATGTTGTTTTTTCTCTTTTCCTCCTGGCAGTATTTTCAGAACTTAGAAAAATACTTGGCCTAAAATAGAAGCTCCATGAAATATTTGTGACTGAATAAAATGAATTTGAGAGATATTGGGTAAAACAAAGTTGAACAAAATTATCTACTCTAGGAAGTCTCAGGGCCATTCATATGCTAATGTGTATTATGAATTCTAAAGGGAGGCAAGTGGCGTTTCCCAAATATCCTTCCTTATGTCCACCCTCTTCATGTGACAGACTCACAGGCTTACAGGCCAAGACCCTGAATTCATTCACATTCAATTTTGTGCTACTTGCCATGCTCTGTGGCCCTCGTATTCAAAATGAACACACTATGTAATAGGGTACATTGAAGAGAAAACACAGAGAACAAATTGCACCTTTGATACTCAGTCGAATAATACAAAGAGAAAACAAAACCTATCCCAGTGCCTGACCCAAGACAGGCTGCATTTCAGTGAAAATTATCAGAATTCCATCTCCTTCTGAGGTCAAAGATTATCCAGATGGAAGTCTGAATTATATGGGAAATAAAGCAAAGAGCCTGTCATGTGGAGAAATAAAGTTTGCATGGAACAGCATGGCATAATAATTACTCTCTTTCATCAGAGAAAACACGGGCACGATACATAGGAAAGATGAGTCATTTCAACTGCTACTTATTTAAAGCAGCCAAAATCCTGTGGGATAACCTTTAGGGATGATGCTTGCCAAGACATATAACAGGAGAACATGACCTCTTGGCACCCATGCCCTGTTTTACTTCAGCAAAGCCCTTTCTGTTTCATTCCATTCTTATTTTAGTAGCTGCATGGGGAACGGAGATGATTTTTTCTGAAAACTGATTGCATGGTCTTGTCATCACAGCATGCTTGCCATCTTTCATGGGGAGAGCAGGGCATTCACACAGCCACGCACAGTTTGTTAAATCCTCGGGAACATTGAGAAATGCAGCATTAAACTAAGGTAGCACTCCCCATTACAAGACCGAAACTGGAGTCTACAGTGCAAAGTTAAATTGCCTGTCAGCTTTTCACATATTGAGCTAGTCATGTAGTCTTTGCATTACTATTAAAAGTGCTGTATACTTAACAGCTTGTTTCTTCAGAAGAAAAATAATTTTTAAAACACAACTACAGGAAAATAAAGTCCCAGAAACTTCTGAAGTGGGTGCTTTATTGACAGGAATTAATCACCATTAGTCAAGGTTTGACCTCACAATCTTCCCAGGAATCCTAGAAAAACAGATTGGCCGAATCTTTCATCTCTTCCCTAGAACTCTCTTCTTCTTTATAATTAGGTGTGTGCCAGTGTGTTCTCCTGGTGAGGATGTGCTCTCAAGATTAGATTTCAGAACACCTGTGTTATAGTCCGAGGTCAGCTACTAACTAGCTAACCTGCCCAATTCATGTAGCCTCTTTGACCTCTCCCATTTTTTAAAATGGAAATTGTAATTCTGGCCCTCTGTACCTCACAGGCTTGTGAAAAATAGATATGAAAGCATCTTTTGAAACAGGAAATACTATCCAAAGTTCTGTGGTGGTGAGAGGACAGACAGAGGAGAAACCCTATCGTGATGGTGAACGTCGAATTCACTGCACTGACATTAGCTAGGTCAAACTAAACAATGATGCTGCCACTTGCCACCTCAATTAATCCATGAGCAGTCTTAAAAGCAATTAGAATTGAAAACTTAAATCCTACCCGGTTAGCTTGTCAACACATTAAACAGGCAACTAATATAACTAGTTCTCCTCCTGTCTCCAAATTGTTCCCAAACCTACTAATAATATCAAGAGGTTGATATAAAGACTATTAAATATGGAGCCATTCAATAATCTGGCTTGCAACAATTGGCTGGCAAAACTAATTTCTTACCTTGGAACAAAGTTTTCAGAAACAAAATGGTTACAATCTAAGCATATTTTAAGAAGAGAGCTGCGATCATCAATTTCGGGTGTCACCTTGACTGGGCTAAGGAATCACTAGATAACCAGGAATGATTGTCTCTGAGCGTGTCTGTGAGGGTGTTTCTGGAAGAGCTGAGCATTTGAGTCAGTTAGATTGAATAGATTCACCACTCGCCCATGTGGGTGGGTATCATCCTACCCACTGAGGGCCCAGAAAAAGCAAAAAAAGGAAAAAGGGCAAGTCTGCTTTGTCTTCTTGAGCAGGACATTCATCATCTTTTGCCGACTGACATCAACATGGGTGCTCCTGGTTTCTGGGCCATCCAAGTCAGGCTTTCCCCCTTGGCTCCCCTGGGTTCCTCTCCTGTTTCAGTCACTTGCTTTTTTTCACAGTCACCTGCTTCCCCAACGACTCTCTTTCTTTTACACGTCTATTGAGCAAAGGACACGTGGTGCTCTTTTTAATTTCTTCGCAAATAGACCTGGTTTTGTTCTTACTCTGTCCCCGCACGTTGTGTTAGGTGGTGCCCTCATCCTCGGCATTCTGCCGATTGGTAACTCCATGGAACTGACTTTATTGACTCCCAAAGCACCTTCCTGTATCACTTTCACAGCTGGATGTCTGTCATAAAGGAATGGCTTCTCTGAGCTCTCTTGACCTTCCTAGCTATCTGCTCCTCTGTTTGCTACTGGCAGATGTGCAGTGTGTCTGCTACACATCGTCTCCTTCCTCTCCACGGATTAAAACAATGAGGGAGGGGAAAACCATTTGCTGGCATTTTCTCAATTTTTCTAAGTGATACAGGGTTCTGAATGATTGTGACAGAGCGGGGTGTCTTGGGGACATGGAGACCCAGAGACAAAAGTAGTTACAAGGCTGGTGATTGTGCTCGTTGTTGGGAGTTGCTACATTTAATGGAAGAGTGACCACTGCAGGCAGTGGTTTGGGATGCTAGAGTCCCCATCGCTAATTTCCATCAGCCCACAAGGCCACTCAATCCATAGCAATTTTAATATTTGATTTGGATCCTTGATGTTTTCTTACCTTTCATAAAGTATAAATAAAGGCACCCCTTTAGAATCTTTGCTACATTTATCAATGGTCTAAATTGTTTAAAGACTGTGTTTGTTCTCAAAAAACAGCTCCATAACTTCAAACCAATCCTCCTAACCCCTGCTTCCTCAAATGTATCCTCCACAAGCCTGCCCTATCTATGCATTAATTCAGGGAGTCCCTGCTGATACAGAATTAGCTGTATCGATGATCTTCACATTTTGACCAAAAACTAAGATAGCCTATCACTGTGTGTAGCATGGGAGAAGTGTCGGGGTGTGGTGCATGGAGGGAAGATATGAATCTACCTACACTTGGAGGTGCGAAGCAACCATCAGAAAAGCCGCCAGGCTGCTTCTCTCAGGCGTGACCATGCAAGCGCTCTGAATTCCCATCTCATGAGAGGTACGGATCAGTCCCTGGGGCCCCCAGGTAGCTTTCATATAAAAGAATAGAGTTTTTTTTTTCCCTAAAATATAACCGTTGATGTATTAAAAGCTCAGTGAGTTTAGTCACTTTTTATCTTTTCCTTTAAATCTGAATGATTGTACCGAGCTTTTAAGGTCTGTGCCAGCTAACTAGGGCATTTTAGTAATCTATTTTTAATATGTACCAACTTCTGTTCTTTATAGTTGTGCCTTAAGACACACTTTTATCTTTACTGGTATGCAGAGATCATCAAAAAATATAAGTTCTCCATTACATGACAACTCGTAATGAGTCTTAATGAAGCTTGGGAACAGCTGTTTGAAAGAGCCCATTGAATGACTTCCTAAGCAGCATTCGCTTCTGATAGTCTCTGTGCTGCAACATTGCCCGAGTCTCAGAACTCACCCTCCATCTAATGAGGAGGGTGAAAATGAAATCTTTCTCTGGTTTCATTAGGTATTTTATTTTCATCAGAATGCTAATACACTATTATGAATGAGTGCATTATGAACCATCAGCTCAGTGCCGTTCACCTTTTTAATTATATTCCTTCACGGAGCAGAAAAAGAAAGCAAATGTTGCTATGCAAATTTTTGAAGAATTCATGTCCTCGGTGAAAACGAGAGGGGGAGAAAGAATGCAGAACAAATTTGCTTTTTAATTATATTGGAAACTCGTTGCAACTGCAAAATGTTGAAAATTAAGCTAAGCCCAGATGACTTCAAATAAGATCCACAATCTGAAATTTAAAGGATTTTAACTTCTCTGGGTGGGCTAATATGTGTGGAGAACAAGTAAAACAAACTTCCAGTAGGAACTTAATCTCATTCTTTTTTCATTTACACTTCCAAATGAACTCATCCAGTTCTCCTAATTTTTCTCCCTACATGTCAAGAGTCTCAGAAGGAAAGTTAATGGTCATGAGAGTTTCATAGTCTTATTTACTCTCATGGTCCTCATTACTTCAAAGAGCTAGTTTTTCTCTATATGAATTTTTTTTTTTACTTCTCATTTTAACTGATTCATTTTATATCAATTACAGCTCTAGCTGCAACCATTTCCTCTTGCCTTTGGTTGAGTAGAATGTAAATGATCAGCTTGAAGCTAAGTACAGGAATAAACTCGCACCTAACCTAGAGTCTTACACAGAGCAGGCACTGATGGTTTGCTGAATTACTGAACAAGTCTCTTTATCCCTGATCTTGAGAATATTCAAGTCTTTTGCATATTTCTTAAATTATCCTTTTAGTTGTTTAAATCATGATGTGGAGTTTAATTAGCCAACCACACAGAGCCCTAATGGATTTTTTGATATGCAATCACAATAGTTCTGTGCACTTGTTAGATATTTATGAGGCAGTCTGATAAGAATTTACAGTTCATTCATAGTAATGACAAACGGTATTTAAATAATCTTTACCATTTTGCTTCTCGATCTTTTCTCCTAAAAATTTTCTGGAACATATTCCAAAATAAAGACATAGTCGTGTTTACACAAATAGACACTTTGTTTTTAAACGTGGGGCCAATGTAGGTGTTTCTCTGCTCTCCTTTGACCAATCACACAAATACAACAAAGAGAACAGGAAATAGAAATCCAGTGTCCACTTGCAAAAGAACTGAAAGACATCTCTAAGTCAAAGCACAATATATAAACAAAATCTGCGATATATAGCAGTAAAAAGAAAACATAAGTGTAAGGAGAATCCATGAGAACGCACCTGAGGTTACAGGTCTCAGAGAAACGCACCAGAGCACTATTCTCCAGAGCAAGTGACATGTTCTTATTACCACAATCAGCAATCTTTCATTTGAATAAATGAAAACCAATCTCTCTCCTCTCCTCTCTCTGTCTCTCTCTGTCTCTGTCACACACACACACACACACACACACACACACACACACACACACACACACACACGGAGACTATTTCTGAGGCAAGATAGAGAAGAGAGATTCATGGGAATGGGAGGCTCTTGGCAGTGCAGATCTTAATGTCCTAGGATAAATAAAGGGCAACAAATTTATAACACATTTGCTTGCTCCACAAGGGGAATTATTGCAATCTTAAAATGGAGATTGGCACAAATTTTCCATAAAGAAAAAGATCGTGAATATTTCAGCTTAAGGGTCATGTGGAGTCTCTGCAGGTGGTTTCTTTTCCTTCTTCTCCTCCTTCTCTCTCCTTCTTCCTCTTTCTCCGTCTCCTTTCTCCTTTTCCCTCTCCTTTCCTCCCTCTCTCCCTCCTCCTCCTTCCCTCCCCTTCTCTCTCTCCATCTGCCTCTTTCTTCCTTATAGTCCTTTAAAGTGTAAAATCTATTCTCAGTTCATAGGCTACACAAGTAGAAAGGCTACAAACTGCCTTAGAACCACCGGCTGTAATTTGCTGACTCTGGGTTACATGGTGAATCTAACATCTCCCTGTCTCACGATAAAAAGCAAGCATATAAATAATTTGTCCAGAAAGAATTAATTCTATTCAAAGATGAGAAAAGGAGGACGCGCAATAGACATCTATATAAAATTATACCACCGAAAAGTGTTTTAAAAAAGACAGAGAGAAAAATTGAACTCAAAAATACTAATTTCTCATGGGTCAGATAAAAATATTGGGAGTCTGGAGGAATTCAATGAAATGATCACTTCTATAAAGCAGGGCCACAGAAGAGATACTAAAACCAACTACAATGGAAGCTTTACCAGAAAAGAAATGTGTGTCTTCCTTTCCCCTGCTCTGTTCCCAGCCCCTAGAACAGTGCCTGGCACATTGGGTTTCACATATATTTTTGATTGAATAAACAAATGACAAGGCAACTAAAGAGAAAAAATATAAACTGGCACAACTCAGAAAAGAGAGGGAAGAAAAACAAAGCTTATCACAGAAATGAAGAACACTGGGGGAAGGATGCCAGACAGCTGGGAAAATTTTATATATAGTAAAGGCCATGGAAGGTAAGTAATTAACACATAAAAAGATAACAAAATTGATATGTGTGAAAAAATCAATAATATGTGACATTTGCATAAAGTCCTCAAATTAAAAATGTTAAAAAATAAACAGAGCAAATATATAAAAATAAAAATTCAGGAACTTTCCTGAAAGAAAAGGATATTGAAATTTGGCAGATTTGAAGAGTTCACCCTATTCTACCAAAGACAAACAAATAAATAAATGACAAAGAATAATAGCAAGCCTCATAGAATTGTGGACACCAAAGAAGAGAAAGAATTCTTTGTGCGTCATGATAAAAGATCAAGTCACTTAAATCAGAATCAGACCTCCTTCTCTATGATAAAATTCAGTGTTAAAATCCAATGATGCAATTAAATCTTCAAGGAGATTGACAGAATGTGAGCCAAGAATTGAATCACCATTCATAGTGTTATTCAGGTATAAAGGTAATAGACAAATAACTCTAAATGTGCAGCAGTTCTGGGAATACAGTTCTCAAAATGCTTTCTTAAAGAAGCTATTAATGGAGCAATGTCAGCCAACAGAGGGGTAAGAAGACAGATGACTCCACGTGATGGGTTGATGGTGAGCCCTATGTTTGTTTAAACGTCAGACTAGGATTAGAACAACTGTAGGGATTATCATTTCAGAAAAGAATGTACAGAAATAGAAAACCAAATAAATAATGTCAAGTGTATCTATACAAGACAACTCTGTCCATTAAAGAAATGAGGTCCCTTTACAGATGGATAAGGAACAACTTTCAAGACATAATGTTAAACAAGAGCAAGATTCAGATCAGCTTGTACAGAGTGTTACCATAGAAAGAGAGAAAGATAATTGATAGATGAGGATGGTGATAGATAGGTAAATAGATGATAGATAGATGATAGCTAGATGATAGATAGACAGATAAATGACAGATAGAAAGGAAAGACAGATAGATATGATAGATAGGTAAGATATAAAGGTAGAGATAAGTACAGAAACAGAAAACTGTGTACCCCATGTTCTTACTCATAAGCAGACCATGAACAATTATCAGAATACTATAAGAAAGGGATGGGCAGTAGTGGGAAACTGTCAGGGGAGGGGAGGTAGGATTGGCAGTTGAGGAAAACTGCCAGGGGAGGGAGGGGCATACCTCATTGACAAGGGGACCTGCATAATCAACGTTTGTATACCCGACCCTGAATTGTCCCCTACATCTTTAAAATAAAAAATTCTTTTAAAGATAGATGACAGATAGATAATTAGATATAGATGATCGATAGATGATAGAAAGATATGATAGAAAGATGTTATAGAGACACATGACAGATAGATATAGTTTCAATATAGATAGATTAGATAATTGATAGATAGATAGACAGACAGACAGATAGAGACAGCTTCTAGAAAATTGCATATGGAGCTGATGTCAATAATTTATACCAGTCTATAACAGAAACTGCCCTTGTAGAGGACATAGGGACAACTGGAATACCGGAATGGAAGAAAGGCGTGTGATTTTCAGTTTATTATGTCTTGTTGTGCCTTTGGAAATCTGTATGCTGTGCTTGAATTATCTATCAGAAAAAAGTGAATTAAATGATATCCAGAAAATATCTCCTGTCTTGGCCTGTCTCATGTTAGATGGGCGAACGAGAAGGAAAAAATGAAAATCTAGAGGTTTTTTTGCTGGATATAAGAGTCAAGGAATCATATTTTAGGTAAAATTATATTTAGGGACAAAAGGGAGGGGAGAAAAAGCAAGTTTTAGGACAACATGAAAAAGGCCAGGTAAATTTATCAGACAAACTTAAAGCAAAAAGAACACTCAAAGGAACATGGGCAGAGAGTTTTATAGAAGAATTAATAGATGAACTGACCAGTTTTACACTTGACTCAATTCTATACACAGGGTCTTGGTGAGAAGCTGCACAGCTTGAGATTAATCGCCAAAAATCAAACAAATAGGGATTTCCCCTGATAGCAAAATTAGATCCTTTCTAGCTCTTGGCTGTTTCTTTTATCAAACCTAGAGGCATGTATCTGCCCTTAGAAGAACCACATCTGGGGTCCCAGAAGGACTATCTATCCTTTTCTGTTTGTATTACTGCCATCCAATAAACGGGTTTGCTTTAAGGGTGTCTGTGTCAAATATTTAATTTGATTGGCTCCCTGAAGATTAGAAGAGAATAATCAATGGGATTCTGTGCCAAAATCTGTGAGATATCTCAGTAGTTAAAACCAAACTGGCCATCTGTTAGAATTACTGTAGTCATTTGGGAAGTATGGGAGTGATCGAAACCCTTTTATGGAATGAAAACTGTGTATAGTTTGTTATACACTTGATTTTAGCATAAGTACTTAAAACTATATACAAATAGGATGGCGACCGACAGGTCGGTCTGTGAGAGTCTGTGGAGGTAAGTGACCATAAAGACTCTCTGCGTGAGTAAGCGTGTGCTGGTGGGAGAGTGAAAGTACATCTGAGGGGATACTCGGGTTCATGCACCCGCGTCCCCCCTCTGAGGGCGGCTGCAAGCCCCCACAGTCCTGAGATTGGAGCGCAGCCAGCAGGATCACGTGCAGGATCATCTGCTGCTCGTGGGAATGTGCCTGAGAAAAGCCTACCGAATCCAGGTGATTCTCATCACCTGGTGCCAGGCCCACACCATCACCTGTTATGGCGGATCAGCTGGAGCCCTGGATCTGATCAATGGAAAGAAAGGATGGGGGAAAGCCAGAGAAGATTCCATGCCCTGTAAGGAGACACCCACCGCAGGCATTTTCTCTGTCCCAGGATCAGGCAGAGATCTGTATTGCCTCACCAGCTCCGCCAAGCCTCCAACTTGGGGCCTAAGGTAATCTCATTAAACTGGGAGAGAGAAAAGCCCCTCCCGCATGCTGGATCAGGCACAGACAGGTCAGACCTGAATGGCAGACTTGACAGTCAGCAAGCCAGCTGAGTGGAGATCTGATCCACCCTCCTTCCAAAGTGGGCCTGGGGCATCTGACCCAAGCTGTGAGCAATTCTATCATCAACCTGACAAGCTTCTGCAAAGCCAAAGAAACCATCAATAGAGCAGGGAGACAGCCCACAGACTGGGAAAAAATATTTGCCAACTCCACGTCTGACAAAGGCCTAATATCTAGGATCTACAAGGAACTCAAATGTGCAGAAAAGAAAAAAACAAACAGCTCCATTACAGAGTGGGCAAAAGATATGAATGGACAATTCTCAAAAGAAGACATACAAGCAGCCAACAGACACATGAAAAAATGTTCAGCCTCACTAGTCATCAAGGAGGTGCAAATTAAAACTACACTGAGATATCACCTGACTCCAGTCAGGATGGCCATCATCAATAACTCAAAAAACAACAGATGCTGAAGAGGATGTGGCGAAAAGGGAACACTTCTACACTGTTGGTGAGAGTGTAAACTCATATAGTCTCTGTGGAAAACAGTGTGGCGATTCCCAAAAGCTCTAAAAATTGGCCTTCCATGACCCCGCAATCCCCCTACTGGGAATGTACCCGGAAGAACTCAAATCACTCTATAAAAAAGATACCTGCACACATATGTTTATCACAGACTTGTTCACAATAGCAAGAACATGGAAACAGCCATGCTGCCCATCAAAAGAGGACTGGTTAAAAAAAATGTGGTACCTATGCATGATGGAATACTACGCAGCCATAAAGAAGAACAAAATCATGAACTTCACAGCAACCTGGATGGAATTAGAATCTATAATACTGAGTGATCTTTCACAGAAACAGAGAACTGAATATCACATGTTCTCACTCATAAGTGGACCGTGAACAACTACCATAATACCAGAAGAAAAGGATTGACAGTAGTGGGAAACTGCGGGGGGCGGAGCGGGGAGGTGAGAGTGACAATAGTCAAAATCTGCCTAAGGAAGGGCCCACCTGAGGGTATCTGCACGATGAATATTTGTGTACCCAACCCTGAATTGTACCCCACAATTTCAAAATAAAAAAATTTAAAAGTTAAAAAAAGAAAGAAAATAAAAGAGCTATGTATGATCGTCAAAAAAAACTATATACAAATAAAACTATAAAAAAAATAAATATGGGATTGTAAAATAAATACCCTACCCCTATTCATGGAGACCTGATGAAACTCTGTTCAGCAAAAGAAAGAATCGTCTTTTTGTTTTTTTCTTGATTCTTCCACTTAGAGGTTTTAATTTTTTGTTGTGTCTTAATATATTTTGTCCTACCTTTATCTACATTAGTCTGTTATTTTCTTGGATCAGAGAATATTTTCCCCCAAAAGATAATTGCGGCCATGCGCAGTAGCTCACGTTTATAATCCCAGCACTTTTGGAGTCCAAGGCAGGAGGATTCCTTGAGCCCGGGAGTTTGAAACCAGCCTGGGCAACAAAGCGAGACCTCACCTCTACAAAAAGACAAAAAAATGGCCAGATGTGGTGGCACATGCCTGTAGACACAGCTACTTGGGAAACTGAGGCAGAAGGATCACCTGAGCCCAGGAGGTCGAGGCTACAGTGAGCTGTGATTGTGACACTACACTCCAGCCTAGGTGATGGAGTGAGACCCCGATCCCCTCCCAAGTAACGAGAGGGACAATTCCTTAAATTTCACTTTAGGTTCTCAGTTTTTATCATGACCCCTGTGCCCTATGCTGCCTATTCACCCGATCTTGCCCCAGGTGACTTTGTGTTTGTTTGTTTGTTTCCCCAGATGAAAGAAGTCCTCAAAGTGAAATGCTTTTCCAATGTGGAAGAGGCAAAACAAAAAACAGCAGAAGCACTAAAAAGCAACAAAATGGACGAGTTCAAAAACTGTGTTGAACAGTGGAAAAAGCCTCTCCATAGGTGTACTGCATCGAACGGAGAATGTTTGAAGGTGACTGAAGTTTAAACATGTGAGAATAAATACACAATTTTTTATAAATAAATTCTGAGTTTTTTACCCCCCCAAACTATAATCTATAAACAGGAACTGTGTCTGTGACTATTTAACCATTTATAATTATCTACTATCAAACAAAAGTGTATTAAAATATCTATTAAATGTCTTAGTTGTCCAGTTTATCTTATGTGAACAGATACAACCTTAGCCAAAAATGCAATTTATATATATGCTATGTAGTGTTTAATCTAAAAACTAACAGTTCAATAAAATACATTAGATAAATATCAAATATGTACATATATACATATACAGGAGATAGTAAAATATTTAGGAAGCAAAATTAGTCAACATTTTAATTTTTTATGATCACTACCTCTATACCATTATGGTTTTACTTAACAAGAGATTCGTGATAGAGATGGAAAATTTCACATTAAGCAGTTATAAAGTTGTCTTAATGCAAGCTTCACTTCAGAAAAGGCATTATAAAACTTACTCTTCTCATCTTCCGTCTTTAGCTTCAAGGAATGCTGGTGGTTTACAAAAAAAAATTAGACATGTTCAGGCCTGGTTGCAAATTAAAAGTTCTTCTCATATTTAAAAAGAGCAAATTACTTCTGGGATGAAAGCATTGAATAATTTCTGAACAGCAAGTCCAGTCTTTGTGGCAGCTTCTTAATATAAATCACACATTTTAATGTGCTAGTTTAAATTTGCATGCTTTCTTTTATTCATTTTTGCTTGTTTTATAAAATATATGACAAACACTTAGCCGCAATGCTTTATCTTAGTGTAAGTTATTGGAATAATCGATATTCATTACTAATGTAAAGTTTAAATTGAGATGAGAGACTGTGTGTGTGTGAAATAAAAATATTTTAACTATTAATGGAAAAAAATTTTAAAGTTAAAATTCTTTGTATTCTTAAATAACTGCTAAGAATACGAATACGAGAGTTACAGTAGTTCAGCCTGCAAGGAAAAAGCATATCGTGTTATTTCCATCATAGACCTGGAGTTCTTTTTTTTTTTCTTTTTAATACATTGTAATTTATTTTACTGATCCCTTAGTGTTAGACAATTAAGTTCTATAATAAACAGTAATATAATAAACACTTTTATGTTCATCATGATCATTTCATCAGGTTAAATTTCCAGGAATGGAGTTGAGGTGATGTATATTTAAAACACGTTTGAGCCAAATTCATAAAATACCTTTCAATTGCATTGGAGGGCATTACTCCCTGATCACTATCAAAATTAAGCAATACCTTTTTCTTTTTTATTTTCTTTCATTTTATCTTTAGATTTGGGGAATGCAGGTACAGTTTTCCTTCCTGGATATACTGCATAGTGGTGAGGTCTGTAGTTCTTGATAGCACCATTCACAAGCAAACTGTCACATAATCAAACACAGTGTCTTACAAATAGCAGTCACCATGTGTTTTGATAAATAGAATTAACTATAAATTATTTTATTATAAGAACAACAATTATGGCAAACAAGAGAGTCTACCCCTTTTCTCCTTTTCTCTTCTAATTCCAGTGGCAAAGATAAGGCCAGGAAAATGAGGAAAGAAAAATATGAAGATGTGTAGAAAACCAAACCCAGAGGAAAGTTCTTTAAGAAACCATTAACACATCAGGAAGAATTGGATTGGAACCTTAAATGTCCAAAACTGCATAAATGGAACAATAGTAGCCATAAGCAGCCACTTCCATGATGTAAGACACTTGTAAGCTCACTGAAGATACTAAGGAAAAACCAGAAATTATTTATGAAGCAATATAAAAGCAAGCTCTATTCCAAAGGAGAAGTGCTCAGTGTTTAAGTAGAAAAAAATGTCCACCGAGTGAATATTGCTAAGGAAATCCAGAATTCAAGACTTGATTGGGATCTGAAATTTCATCGTAGTCATTCAAAGGCAGGCTCGCATTATGGAACAGCAACTTGGTTCCCATTCTTCTTTTTGTTTGTTTGTTTTTGGTTTGGGGTTTATTTTTTATTATTATTATAAAGATGTGGGGTACTATTCAGGGTTAGGTATACAGGCATTGATTATGCAGGTACCCTTGTTGATGAAACTGCCCCTTCCTCCCCTAGCAGTTTCCCTCAACTACCAATGGAACTGGCAACCAATTTCTATTCAGAACCCTAAAGGCCAATACCTTAAGAAATAAGATAGACAAGTGGGACCTCATCAAGCTAATGAGCTTCTGCAGAGCCAAAGAAATCATCAAGAGAGCAGGGAGACAGCCCACAGAAAGGGAAAAAATATTTACCAACTGTATATCCCATAGTTCTTACAACAGAGGCGTGAGCTATCTGGGAGGTACAATGACTAATAAAGACACTGCAAAAATACAATTTTAAAAGCTCTCAAAAATGTGTCTAATTGTAAGTATCAATTATACTGAGAGCCAATGAGAAAAGAATGAATAAGAAGCTCATCTTTCTTACATGATGGAGTTCTTGGAGGACTGGAGATGATTAGAAGACATTGGAACTTTCTTCTCGCCTTGAGAGTCTACTGAGAAAAAAACCCAAGGATGAGAAAATCTGGTTTTAATCTAAGTTTCCATTAAATCATTGTACGACAGTGAGCCTCACCTCTTTAGTTTTCATCTTTGCTCAAATGAACATGTTAGACCAGATGATCCTCTCCAAATATGCTTTTCTTATTATACAACTTTCACTACATAAATTCAAAGATGTGGAAATTACTGTAATCATCCAAGTGATTTGATTAGTGTAGTCCGCCCGTCTAGGTGACATGGGTGAACATAAATCCTTTTTCCTAAATAGAATTTTTAAATGCCCATGTTAGCCATGTAATTCCTGAAATTATCCTTTTAACTAACTCCAGACAGACTGCCTCAGATACAGCAGTTCAACCATTTGAGAGGTTAAGTTTCTGCCCTGCCTGCAATGGCTAGGAACATTTTTCTTGTATAAAGGTGTAAGATTACACATACTCCTGGATTCCCTGTAGTCCTGTCTTTATCCCCTCCCCCATCATTTGCTTCCATGTGGAAGTGAACAACTTCTATACCAGTCGTAACACACCCAATCCACATGTGATTCCCTCCGAAAGAGAAGTTTCGTCTGTAAATAATGTCCAAGGAAAAAGCAAGCACCTTTCTTTGGGTGAGTTTATTGCTAACTCTATGTTTAATATAGTGACAGAGAATTCATGTTTACCAGAATAAAAATAAGTAACTTAAAGAAGAAAGAGCCATATGTAATTCTTAGCTATAAAACAGTCACTCGGTCTTTTATTTGACCTGTGATTTAGAAATGGTGGACTCCTGAAGTAGAGCATATCTGGAATAATTAACAGTATGTCCACAAAGGTTTTTGATTCTCTCATGCAAGAGAAAGTCAAGCTAGAGGTGGGAGGTGACGAGAGCAAATGGCTGCACGTGTGACAGGGATACATTTCTTTTCCATGGAGTAGAGATGGTCCTAGTGTATCCTTCTGAAAAAAAATGTCTTAGAACAGCTCTGTTCGACGCTTAAGAGAAATATAATACAAGCCATATACCAAATTTTAAATTTTCTACTAGTCAAAAATAGAAGACACTGCCAGGCATGATGGCTCACGTCTGCAGCCCCAGCATTTTGGGAGGCTGAGGCAGGCAGATTGCTCGAGTCCAGGAATTCGAGACCAGCCTGGGAAATATAGCGAAAACTCATCTCTACAAAAAATTTTAAAAATAAAAATAAATAGCCAGGTGTGGTGGCATGTGCCTGTAGTCCTAGCTACCTTAGAGCCTAAGGTGGAAGGACTGCCTGAGCCCAGGAGGTCGAGGCTGACACGAGCCATGATTGTGGTGATCATTCTTTCGCACCCCAGTCTGGGCAACAGAGTAAAACCTCCAACTCAAAAAAAAAAGAAGAAGAAGAAACAGGTGAAATGAATGTTATCAGCTTATTTTATGTAAACTAATATATCAAAATATTATTTCAACATAAAATCAATATTTTTAAAAACAACATGGAGATATTTCATGTTTTTGTACTTTGAAATCTAGCATACAGTTGACACTGAGAACATATTTCCACTTGTACTAGACACCTGTAATGTACTTGATAGCCACATGTGACTAGCAATCATTGAAATGGGCTACAGAGGTCTAGACATGCACACCAATTGTGCACCTCCCTCAATGAACTATTACACACACACACACACACACACACTCACACAGTCTTTCTACCTCTGTAACTGAAGATATTATTCCAAAGATTTCTAAATGTAGAATATAAGTATTTAATAAATTATGAAAAGAAAGTTAGGATAGTTATTATGATTATTTCTTCACGTGGGGTACTAGATGAACATGGATATAGTCCCTCATTCACTCATCCTGCCTTTCTTTGGACACCTAGAGAGGGCTTTATGGCTTGATGTATATTACTTAACTCTACAATGGGTGATAATTTTTCAGTCAATGCCTATATTTGTCTACGATCATATCCCTTTATTTGCCTGTAATCATATCCCCATTTATACAGGATAATTATTCCTGAGCTATTTGCTTGTTTCAACAAGTGTGTGCTGTCCTTATAAGCCACATTTTGTTATAAGTAACAGGAATGGCTCCAATCCCTAGTCTCTTGGAGCAATATTCTAGTGAAAGGGACATGTATAATAGAATATGGAATACACAGTATGTTACATGTCAGAAATGTTATTCTTTCTCTCTAGGATGGCATCTATAGGCTTATGCAGATCCAGACATTTTCTGTCAGTGTCTAAAAGAATGCCTAAAATGTAATTGATGTTCAGTACTCTTTTTTAAATAAATAAATAAATAAGGGCCAGGCTTGGTGGTTCAACCTGTCATCCCAGCACTTTGGGAGGCTGAGGGAAGTGAATTGCCTGAGCCTGTGGATTCCAGATCAGCCCAGGCAACTTGGCGAGACCTCGTCTCTACAATAAATCAAAAATTAGCCGGGCGTGGTAGCATGCACCTGTAGTTCCAGCTACTTGGAAGTTTGAGGCGGAAGGATCAACAGAGCCCAGCAGGTGGATGCTGGGGTGACCGTGAGCAGGCCACTGCACTCCAGCCTGGTGAGGGAGTGAGACTCCAACTCAAAAATAAAATAAAATAAACAACAAGGGGAGGCAGCTCAACCCCTGTCATTGTCCATCTGAAAAATAAATGCCATCCCATCTGGATCTCAGCTGTTGCCATCGCCACCCACCAAGCTGGCATCCACTGAGAGGTCAGCACTCCAGTTGGTTCCCTGGCCAAGTGGTCCTATGCGCCACCCACCACCAAAGCTCCGTCATCTTCAGTAACTCAGGCCCACTGCCTCCCACTCCAATGCACCTACCCAGAAGTAGATGCCTGTCCAGGTGTGCTTCCATGACTACCCGAGGGTCACTGGATTGGTGGGGCTGCCCAAGTCACCTTCAGACAGCTCTACCATCTCACTCCCTTGTCGTGGTGTCTGCAGGTTTCTGAATGTAAATTGGACTGAAAATTTGTTATTATTTGAGGATCCAGAGACATAGCTGGGGTCATCTCTCTCACTCTTCTCAAGAGTTGACTAGAAAGCGTGGGAACAGCCGGGCACAGGATTTCTTTTACAGCCCTTAGCCTATCTAAATTTCTTGCTTCCCCCTCTTACCCAGAGATTCTTTCTAGCTCATCTCCTGGGAGGAGAAAAAATTGTTGATGAATGAGTGATTAAATGAAATATTTAAGTCCAACTTCATAAATGATGCATAGACCTCCTGCATAACCAATCTCATTCAGCTTAGGGAAACCATGTGCTTTAGAAAATGGTACTGTTTCACTTACTACTTCAATACTTATTTGTAATGACTGAATTTGTTAATACACAGGATAAATAGGAAGGAAAGAGCAAAGCAGGAAACCAAGTGAGTGCATGCTGATTTTTTACAAGGTGGCTATGCAAATTCCAAGTAACCAGGTGAAAGAGAAAAGCACTACCCAGTTAAACATAGTGACCACAGAAAATAGACAAAATGTTGATATGTCTTTTGTCTATAGAAAGAGTTTGTATATAAATAGATTTCTTACTCTATTTACCCACAGATATATTCCTATATATGTATATACTGTACTATACTTTTGAGTTTGTGAACTTTTTCTACTAAAAGTATTTTTTGCTTTCTGGTTTTTTTGGGAGGGGTTGTTTGTTTGCTGGGTTTTTTTTTTTTTTTTTTTTCTTTTTGACTCAGGGTCTCACACTGTCACCCATGCTGGAGTGCAGTGGAATGAACACGGCTCACCTCAGTCTCAACCTCCTGAGCTCAGACGATCCTCTTGCCTCATCATCCTGAGTAGCTGGGACTACAAGTGTGTGACTCCACATCTGGCTAATTTTTTAAATTTTTATTCTTTTGTAGGATGCGGTCTCGCTATGTTGCCCAGGCTGGTCTCGAACTAAAAGTATTTAATAAAGCAATCCAAATTTGATAAACATGGACAAGATATTGAGGAGAAGTTAAATAATAAAGCCTTTTGAAAGAAGTGAGAGGCTGGGTACGATAGCTCACGCCTATAAGTTCAGCGCTTTAGGAGGCAGAGGTGGGAAGATTGCCTGAGCACAGGGGTTCGAGACCAGCCTGGGCAACTTGGCAAGATCTCATCTCTACAATAAATCAAAAAATCAGTTGAGTAAGATGTGGTTGCAGCTACTTGGAAGGCTGAGGCGGAAGGATCACCTGAGCCAGGCAGGTCGAGGCTGCGGTGGCCAGAAGCTTGCCATTGCACTCCAGTCGGATGACAGAGTGAAACTCCAACTGAAAGAAAGAAAGAAAGAAAGAAAGAAAGAAAGAAAGAAGGAAGGAAGGAAGGAAGGAAGGAAGGAAGGAAGGAAGGAAGGAAGGAAGGAAAGAAAGAAAGAAAGAAAGAAAGAAAGAAAGAAAGAAAGAAAGAAAGAAAGAAAGAAAGAAAGAAAGAAAGAAAAAGAAAGAAAAAGAAAGAGGGAGAGCACACGCCAGCTTCAAAGGAACAAGCTAAGGGAATCCTCAGTCGGCATCATAGACCAGGTTGGCAGAATGATGGAAACGAGAGGCTAGCACAGTTATTGTGTGTCTAAAGGGGCCTGAAGAGTGGCTGGGAAGGAGTAGGGGCCCTGACATAAGGCTACTGAACAAAGGCACCACTTGGCCGCCGGTCTCTTTGCAGGCACAAGCAAGAACCATCAACTCTAGGAATGCAAATTTTGCCCTTAATAATAATTAGTTCCTTCCATTTCTTCGAGATACCCCAAATGCCACATTTCACCACATTTACTTACACCAAGAAAACTTGATATTTATTTTCAAAATAAATTGCCTCCGGACACAGAGGCTCAAGCCTGTGGTTCCAGCACTTTGGGAGGCTGAGGCAGAAGGATCGCTTGAATCCAAGAGCTGGAGAACAGTCTGGGTAACATAGTGGGACCTGGTCTCTACAAAAAAATTCAAAAATGTAGCCAGGCATGGTGGTTCTTGTAGTCCTAGTCACTCGGGAGGCTGAGGCTGAGACAGGAGGATCACATAAGTCCAAGAGGTCAAGGCTTCAGTGAACCATGACCATGCCACGGCATGCCAGCCTGGATGACAGGGTGAGACCCTGTCTCCAAGTAAATAAATAAATATTGCAATACTTACCTGCTTACTATAATAGTGTTATATTTACTTAGGATCTAAGCTACCTAAAACTGATAGGATATTATGATTTTACTAAATCTATTTCTTATAGGGCTATATAGGATTTGCATTCCACTCTGATGCTATTTTTATTACATCAAAAGTGACTTTTGAGAACGTGCATACTAACATTACAGGAGCAATGACTCTATATTTAAAATTCTGATATATTTAGTGATTTCCATGTTTAGCACTATCTTCCTTTAACCTGTCCTGACAGATTATTAAGTCATCTTAATGTCGAAAATGATGCTATGCAATAAAACTGTGTTATCTAAGCAATGATTAGCTCATGAAACTTAATTTGCATCAGATACATAGATTATAGGCCTTAAGACACCAAATGTAAGAAATACCAGAGTCTATTCTTACTAATGTTTGACCCTTTGTTTGTATATTCATTCGGAAATGAGTCCCCAACTTGTGGATGATGAAGAGGTTTTCTGAAGTCTTGAGGCTGTTGAGAGGACAGAGACTGTGCTGACGAGGCAATGCCTGGGGTATGGGGAGGGGGTGGCAAATAAAAACAGAAGAACCTCAAGAGAAGTGCAAGAGCCATGGAGTGAGCAGAATAAGAGATTATTTGCCACAAGAAGAAAGGGAGGCCACCAATTTCTAACCAGAATTCTTATCAGCTTGAAGTGTCAGCTCACTGTGAGAGAGAGACGGGACCTGGTGGTGGTCGATACCCTTCCATGCAGTAGCATCTGAGTATCAGGTTAGAGTGGACAGTGTTTATTTAACACCACCATCTCCTTCTACTCTTTCTAAGTCAGGCAACATGAATATCAGCCTCCATTCAGGACACTTGGTGAAATCCACACAGGTTCATGTGTCAATCAGGATTGCCCAGGTCCATGGTCTTTCATCATGGGTTCCTCTCAGGCTCTACTCTCTGCTTCCAAATAGGTATCAGTTGACCCACTGTCATCATTAAATGCCCCTCGGTTATAATTAAATTATAGATAAGACTCCATTTAAGTTGACAATATCTAGAGTCTAAGAACTTTAGCATGACTATCGGCAGGGTTTTTTTTTTCCCAAAAAAATTTCGAAAGTAACACAGATTACTTTGTCTCTGTAGAAAATTCTTTGCTTCTTCCTTCTTTTCCTACACATCAAGGATCTTCTCAATTAAAAGGCACATAGTCAGAGTTTTTTAAATATCAAAGTGTAAGAACTCCATCAGTGAAAAACCACATATGCTCTTAAACTCTTAGCTGTCCTTCCTACCTAAAGATGAATATGCAAATGTAAAATGTGCAGTTAACTCAGGTTTTCAGTTTTCATCCAGATATTTGGTATTGGCAAGGTCTACACACAACAAAACAGTTGATTCAGCCAACTCAGTAGCAAAAACAAGAAGTCACAATTGGTCATGAGTTACACACACCAAATCACAACTAATGAGAATTTTGCTAATCAACCCGTTTTCAAGGAGCCTTGAAAATACAGCCTAATCAGCGCACAGCAAAGTTCTTATATCATAGATGCACTTGCCTATTTCAAAGAATTCTATAGCAATTGTAGAAAAGTCTATTTTTGTATGCTAGCATGTATTGGAAAAAAATCCAGAATGATTAAGTCTTTTGGCATGTATTTTAGCTATTACAGCTGTTTGCAATATATATGTGCTACATCTATATTTGAAATTTCACCATCTGCCCAAGGATGGGTGAAAATGTCTATGTTTTTTGTTCATTGCTTATGAAACTGCACACAGCAATTTGCCAAACCTGTATTATTTTTCCAAGTCTTTTTCAAGCATCTAATCAATACCCTTAAACTGTGGAAGGAAAAAAACTTCACAGTCGCTTAAAGACATAAGTGTAACTTGCTTTTTAAGTTGGAAGATGCATAAGACACCCTGCTCACAGAAATTTTAACTGCCAGATTATCATTATCTATTTAATCATACTCTGATTATCCAGAAGGCTGACTTTCAAAAATCTGAGATCGCTGGAATATAGAAGGGAAAGGAATATAGAGACATTAAGATGGTGCCCAAGTCCCAGCATCCCAAGAGTCCTTCAAGCTTTGGTATCCATCAGAGGAATCCCTGTCTCCCCCAATCAATGACTTTTCTCATAAGGTAAAATTCTCGCCAGGTTCGGTGGCTCAGCCTGTAATCCCGCGACTTTGGGAGGCTGAGGTAAGTGGATTGCCTGAGCCCGCGGGTTCAAGACCCGCCTGGGCAGCGAGACCTCATCTCTACAACAAATCAAAAAATCAGCCGGGCGTGGTAGTACGCGCCTGTAATTCCGGCTATTCAGAAGGCTGAGGTGGAAGGATCGCTGGAGCCCAGCAGGTCGAGGCTGCGGTGGCCAGGAGCAGCCACTGCACTCCAGTCTGGGCGACAGAGTGAGACTCTAACTCAAAAAAAAAAAAAAAATTCTCACACTACTGGTCTTCTGAAATCTAAACATCAGTGCATGTGTGGGATTAAAGAAGAAAGGTAATAAGATTCTCCTAGAAGAAGACACAATGATAAAAGAAAATATGGACAACCTCTGGTGTGTCTGCAAATTGGGAGACAGAAAGCTGAGTATTAACATAGTATACTTATTATATTATAACCTATCATAATAGTATCATTTGTTCGTTAGCCCATCATAATAGTGGAGGATCATAATGTTTCTGAATCATTTCTAAAAACTGTTGAACTCCGTGGTCCCTATTTAAAAATTTTAAAAGCAAATTATTTTAATGTAAATGTATCATCAAAAGTGTTTAAAATTTGCAAACTTGAGGTATTTAGGGTTGAGCTCTAGTTACCAGTAAAATTTACTCACTGCTGTGAAAAGATGGTACTAAGTATATATAGAAATTTGAAAAGTTCTTTCTGTAATATACTTATATTACAGAATTAATATTCATAGTTTATAACCATGTAGATTGAATTAAAGTTTTAAATTTCAATCCAAGAGATTTTGCCTAAAACGAAACTTCCCTGTCCATGATCTGAAACAAAGTTCCACTCCACAGATGATTTGTACACACAAATCATACCTTTACAAGACCACTAAATAAAAACAAATTAAAAATCCAAATTCTGACCACTCTGTTTCTTCCGTCTCTGTAGAACTGATTCTGAATAAATGTGGCAAAAGCACGATTTCTCTAAAACATCTCATGTCCATTCTGTATCTTCAGGATGACTTTTTTTTCACATCGAATGAATCACTTGTGGGATCCACGGACAAACTGGTCAGTGATCCACTCTTCTCTCTTAAACTCTTAGCTCCCCTTCCTACCTAAAGACCAATATGCAAATGTAAAATGTGCAATTAACTCAGGTTTTCAGTTTTCATCCAGATACTTGGTATTGGCCAGGTCTACACACAACAAAATAATTGATTCAGCCAACCCAGTAGCAAACACAAGTCACAACTGGTCATGAGTTACACACACTAAATCATAACTAATGAGAATTTGTGACGGTCATCCCTTTATCAAAATATTCTTATACTCAGATTATTTATACTCATAAACATTGCCTAGGCCTACATTTAAGGAGATACGTCGACGTGTAACTGAAGACTCCATGTGCTTCAGTTTTATTCCGTAAGCAGACAAACCTCTATTCCTTAACTGAGTATTATAATCAGGTAGTCGTAACTGCCACCTAGCCTACAGTCAGACATATAATTACACCCTCCAGTAGAAGACAATCAACACTACAGGTGCATTTTCCTTCCTCGCCAATTTTGCAATGGCAGAAGGGCTTATTTGGCAATCAGTTTACTGACAGGCTGTCTCTATCTGATAAAACATAATCTTAAAATCTGTCTTCTTCAAAGTTCAGGGCTTTGCTGTTTAAAAGGTCAAGAAACGTTTGCCCTTTTAAAATATGCATTTATTTATGACTATATTATCTTTATGAACCTTGCCTCTGGAAATAGTCAAGATTTGACCAATAAATAAGAAAAAGTTAAAATATTGCCTCAAATACAAAAAAAAAGTTTACATCAAGTGAGGATGAGAAGTCAGTTTCCTCACATATATTCTAGACTGGGCTTGCTAGATATCAAATTAAAAAATATTTTTAGTCTCTTCTTTACAATAATTCAACGTTCATTATAGGCCTCTAAGTCACTTAACAAATGAAGTGGGGATTCTTAGCACAGTGCACTAAAAGTGCTAGTAAATCTTTGCTGAACTAAATTTGTTAAAAGACTGTGATATCCATGTAAACATAAATGATGATGCAGAATACTCACTATTAATAGAGGCTAAATAGATCATTATGCGAAAATAGAAGATACAGCAACCAATGTAGAAGGGAGTTTAAGAAGGTTTCATCCAAAAATTTGCATTTAATAACCCCATTAATTAGTAGTAGACAGCATGAACAGACAACTCTCCAAAAAAGATATACAAACAGCCAACAAACATATTTAAAAATGCTAAATCATCAATCAATACTCATCACCATGGAAATACAAGTTAAAACTACAGTGAGATACCACCTTACACCAATAAGAATGACTATTATTTAAAAAATCCCAAAACAATAGATGCTGGTGCAGAGGCAGTAAAAAGAGAACGCTTATACACTGTTGGTATGATTGTAAACTAGTACAACATCTATGGAAACCGGCATGGAGATTTCTTAAAGAACTAAAAGTAGATCTACCATTGATCTAGCAATCCCAATACTTGTTATCTACTCAGATGAACAGAGGTCGTTATACACCAAAGACACTTGCATTCGTATGTTTACCGCAACACAAGTCACAATTGCAAAGATGTGAAATCAACCCAAATACCCATCAGTCGATCAGTGGATACCGAAAATGTGGTATAGACATATGTCATGGAATACAGTTTAGCCATAAAAAAGAATGAAATAATGTCTTTTGCAACAACTCGGATGGAATTGGAGACCATCGCCCTAAATGAAGTAACACAGGAGCAGAAATAAACACGGCATGTTGTCACTTATAAGTGGGAGCCAAACTAAGTCTCAGACTTTTTCACCACTCTACAATGCATCCATGGAACCAAAACCATTTGTGCCCCCTAAAGCTATTAAAATGTAAAAACTGAAGTCACCTTTGGTTACATTCATAAAACATTTACTTAAAACCAAATAAGAATTTGTGTAAACTTTGGGAAATATGACTTCAGCTGACTCTGCGTGATGCTTTCTTTTACTTTTTTGCCTTCAAATTTCTGGTGATCATTATTAACAGCTTTGGCGTTGGCAGAATTTCTCAGCATTATTAGAACCCTAATTCTCATTTTAGCCAAGATTGTGCAGTGAGAAAGCCTGAGAACCGAGACGAGGCCAAGGGACACCTCTATTCAGGGGTAGTTGTTGTCAAGCTTACACACTCCGTGCTTCTGCAGGACTAGACCACTTTTTATGCTTGATGTCAACCGCAGATTCGAAGCGTAGGTCATTCTATCACTCACTGCTCAGAACCCATAAAGAACCTGCCAGTGCTTGGATTAAAATCCACACCCCTGAGCAGAGCTCGCAGGGCCAGGGATGAAACAGCAGCGGCCTCCTCCACGGCTTCTTCATTTACGTCTCCCAACGCACTCCCAGGAATAGCGGCTCTCTGTGTGTTTTCTCTTCCTTGTGCGCGCCTAAATTTCCCTTCATCAGAGTGTTCTAGGTTGGAGTTAAGGATCCCTGGAGCCAGAAGGCCTGGTGCTAAATCTGATTCCACTGCTCCCAAGATGCAAAACCTCTATACATGTATGTAGACATTCCAGGTCTCAATCGCCCCACCTGTAAAATCGGCTTTCGTACAATTTCTGTGATACTAGAGAAGATAATGTGTGTAAAGTAAGAGAACATTACCTGCCCACATAAGTAAGCATTTTTACAGAGATTAGCTGTCATGATTGTGTTTGTTTGTTTGCTTGTTTTTTTGTTTTTTACGTCGGAGTCGCACTCTGTCACACAGGCTGGAGTGCAGTGAAACACTCACACCCACCCCAGTCTCGACCTGCTGGGCTTAGGCGATCCTTCCACCTCAGCCTTCCAAGTAGCTGAAACTATAGGCACATGCCACCATGCCCACATAATTTTGTGATTTATTGTATAGGTAGGGTCTCACCAGTTTGCCCAGGCTGGTCTCGAACCCCTGGACTCAGGTAATCCTCTGTCCTTGGCCTCCCAAAGTACTGGGATTTCAGGCTTTGAGCCACTGTACCTGGCCTGATTTTTTTTTATGTTAGAAGGTAATCAAAAATCTTTACTGAATGAGTGAACCAAATTACTAGAGAGATGGATTAACATAGTGAAGATGACATGGAATTTGGGAGGCTGACAAACCTGAATTTGAATACTAGTTTGCCTCTCTGTCTCTCTCTCATTCTCTCTCTGTCTCCACCCCCTACTTTTATCTCCACACACGGGTATACACACAGGAAACCTAGGCCATAGGCATCTGAAACCATTGACAATAAGTGTTAAGCGTCTTTCATTAACTCTTAAGAACAAAACATGGGCTGGGCTCAGTGGCTCAGCCTGTAATCCCAGCACTTTGGGAGGCCGAGGCGAGTGGATTGCCTGAGCCCACGGGTTCGAGACCCACCTGGGCAACTTGGCGAGACCTCATCTCCACAATAAATCAAAAATTAGCTGGGCGTGGTAGCACATGCCTGTAGTTTCAGCACCTTGGAAGGCTGAGGCAGAAGGATTGCTGGAGTCCAGCAGGTCGAGGTTGTGGTGGCCGGGAGCGTGCCACTGCACTCCAGTCTAGGTGACAGAGTGAGACTCCAACTCAAAAAAAAAGAACATGTAGAAGCAAAGACAGAGGCGGGATCCTGTGAACAAAAGTTGCAGTTGTGTTATCCTCTGTATCTGAAGGGATGGAGATGTGTAAGACATTTCAGGACTCCCTGCAAAAGTATTTTAAATGAGTATGTTTCAGAACATATAGCAGTAAGTCAGACCTCTTTATGCAGCTGGAGCCATCCTGCCATCTCCTCCACTGGGCAGCCTTCCATGAATTGTCCAACCTTCCCCTGTTTCACTGCACAATGTCAGCAGCACCCGTCACCTCTCACACAAGCACAGGCCTCCTCCTCTCTCCCCTCCACACCCTGCCTCCCTTGGTCTGGCTGCCAGCCAAACGTCTCCACCAACTCTGGGATGGATAAGGACACCAGCTTCCCCAAATTGCCGAATCCAAGCAACTCACGTGTCACATTCTTATCTCACCCGATTTCCCAGGGGTCTTCTGGGTTCGAAGTCTCCAACCTCTTGGCTTCTCTCTTCTCTCCACATCCCAGAGTAGGCCCAGACCTCCCTGACTTCTCTCTCTCTCTCTCATCTGTTTCTCCTTTTCCCACAACACCCAAACCCTGCCTTCCTCAAAGCTGGGCTGGGCTCTCTCTCTCCCTGTACTCTCCCCCAAGGTGTTCTCCTAAGTTCCCATGACATAAAATTGTGTATCCCATGTATGAAGAGGGAATCCCCCTCCAAAGCCTCCGGGTGTCTCATCTCTTTTGTTGCAATGTGGTCACACTTGGTGTTACCTGTGGCTGGAATGATATTCTTCCCATTGTTGGCACAGCTGATTCTTCATCCTTCTGGCCTCAGAGTATACTTGCACAAATCGTGGCATCTTGTGGCAAATGGTACTTTGCAAAGATGGCTACAGCACTGTGTCTTGATAACGTGGTCTTCTTACCATTAGACTTTGACATTCCTCCTAACAAGAGCTAGGGGTCTATGTTCTCCTCTCAAATCTAGACAGGATTGTTACCACAATGCAAATGATGTGCATCTAAGGTTGGATCATCAAAAGCAGTCCAACCTCTGCCTAGTACTCTGGGATCACAAACATCTGGGACCCAACCACCATGCTGTGAGGAAGCCCAAGCAGGCTGAAGAAGCCCACCTGGAGAGGAACCAACACCCAGGTCACAACAATAACCAAGCTCCTGCTG
This sequence comes from Carlito syrichta, assembly GCF_000164805.1. Taxonomy (NCBI): domain Eukaryota; kingdom Metazoa; phylum Chordata; class Mammalia; order Primates; family Tarsiidae; genus Carlito; species Carlito syrichta. Next base: position 188,640 of record NW_007258827.1, read on the forward strand.
ACCAACAGACCACTTGAAGAGCTGTGTGAGTGAGCCAACACTTAAGAAGACTCTTCAGTCCATAGAGCCATTCAAGGTGATGAAGCCACACAGAGCAGAGACAATCCACCCTTGCCAAGCTCTGCAAAACTGCAGGCTTGTGAACAAAATAATTAACTGTGGTTATTTTAAGCTACCAAGTCAAGGGATGGTTTAGGGGTAGCAATGGATAACTGAAACTCCTTCTCAATCAGGGTTTCCCTAACTCTGTTGTAAAGAAGTATCCTTTTGCATTGATTACCATCACTGAAATCCATTTGCTTCTCGCGTAGTATTTGTCATGATTTATAATATTCCTTCCTTTCCACTTATCTGTTTCATAAATGATATGAAGATGATGGGCATATCTATTTGTACCACTATAGACAAGCATATGCACCAGCACCTAATAATTTGTGCTTACTCTGAAACATTTGATTAATGAACAAAATACACATCTTGCAATGATCTGTCTACTTGATAGTTTCTCCTAGTATCTCATGAGATCTTAAACTCAGGGACCAGACTGTTTCAATCTTTAAATTAATTGTATCTTCTAAAGTGAACACTGTAGTTCCTGAATAAGCATTTTATAAATTCATAGAGAGGTAAATGTAAATAAACGAAATTTTAAGACAACGTCAGTAAATGTTTTAGGTGTTGTGGGCTGCATAAGTCTATTTCTCCTACTCGGCTGGCACTGTACTTCAGACACAGCAATAGATAATCCATAAATCAGCAGCAAGACTATTTTTCAATAAAACTTTATTTGTAAGAACAAGTGACTGTCAGATTTGGCCTGCAGGCCTAGTCTGCCAACCCCTGATCCAGATAATTTAATTGGAATCAACATTCTGTAATTCATATAAGAAAAATGACTAATAGGATCATAGTTCTACTTCTGTTACTTGAATATTTATACATTTTTCTTTAGTAAAATATGCCTACTACACTTCACTCTCAAAGGCAACTTTGCAAAGAAACATTTTCACACATCCTCATTTTGCGCTAAACCAAAAGGTTCATTTTGCGGCTTTTTGCTTTCAGTTCCATTTATAGAAGCTAACGCCGGTTTTGGTTTGGGACAGGACAACCCTCCCGTGATCATCATTAAAATGTCTGCTTCTCATAAGACCATTTTATGTTGACCTGGAATTTTCTTGCTAATGCCTTCTCTATACTGATGAAGCAATTAGGACATTACACTTTTTTCTTTTTATTTCCATTTTTTACCTTGGAATAGCTACATCCCTTCTAAATACTCATAAAACATTCACAATTTTCCTTGGAGGTCATTAAAATACTGATGAAATTAGCAGCAATATTTAAAATTAAGTCTTCCAAAAGAGGCTTTGATTTAAATTTAATAAGACAGCTATTATTTTACTATCTAAAAATAAAATCCAATCACGGTTGCGAAGATATAAGAATGTGTTACATTTATTCGTCTTGGGTGAGTTAACATAAAGAAAATAAAATGGCATATTTGTTTCCCTCCAGTAAGTTCTAAATAACTTTTTAATATGTAAGCTAAAGACACATTTAGAATTAAATATTCTTACAATATTAATTCTTACTGAGAAAAATTCTTTTTCCTTCTCTTTTGAACACTTCATATTTTGGTATATGTAAAATCAATATATGAAAGAATAATTAAGTGAACGAATAGTAGCACTGATCTCTCTTTATTTTATTAAAAAGTAGAGACAGTTATCTTTGGTATCTGAAGAGACTTTACATTTATTGCGATACTTATGAAAAAAAGATAAGGGTCATTTTGACTCAGCAAACAGTTGTTCCCTCATTGCTGTGGGCGTGCATATGACAGCTAGGTGTATAGGAGCATTCTCCAACATACACACACTTACTATAAAAGCAGAAATGGGTTGGTCAAGGGGAAAATCAATTGAGTTATTTGACATTTCACAGGGAAAATGTTGCAGCTCTATTCTTTGTATCTTTTATTGTTTGGTGTAAGAACTGTGTTTGGTTGATACTAGGAAATAGAAATTGTGACTTGAGACAATATAAAGAAAATTATTTTACTTCTGTTCACTCTAAAAATGCATTTTAATCAATGATATCTATGTGTCACATATAGATACCATGCTTATCATGTTTTTTAAAATGTAAATTTCCTGAATCTAAAATAAAATTTTAAAAAAAGGAAAAAGTGCAAATCACTTAAATATTTTCAAATAAATGATATATTTGCATATTTTCACCTGATTTTTCTGTTAACCACTTATATTTACTGACTTCAGTGAATATTTGTTCAGTCTCTCCCTTTACACATGGTAACAAGTACAGAAAGTTACTGCCATTAATAATGGCTGTTTAGAAGTGTGTGTGTGTGTGTGTGTGTGTGTGTGTGTGCGCGCGCGCACACGCACGTGTGTGTGTGTGTGTGTGTGTGTGTGTGTGTGTTAGCATAAGCAGAGTGGTGTGATCCAGTGCTTTGTGGAAGTGAAGTAAAGCTTAGTCAAAGTGGTGATATCTCCTGGAGATTAGAGTGTGTGGGCTTTGAGAGAAAAAAAAAGTTGAAAATTTACTTACTAACAGGGTCAGGAGAAAAATCAAAGATGGAATGAGGTATCAGTAGCCATATAATTTATCACCTAAACTGAGACACTTCTGAAAGTGAAGGAAGATTGTTAGCAATTATGTCAAGACAACAGAAATAAAATGAGACTGTCTCACACAAAATAAGACGTAAGGTCACCCTAGGATAGTTTCACCCCAAGGAGATAGAAAGTCAAGATCAAGATAAGAATAAGTTATAAGAAGAATGGCTATTTCTCAAATGCCAACAGTAACAGAGTCCTAAATGGTTGTCTCTAGTGATAAATGTGACAGAGAGACCATTCTCTGATGGAGTTGCCAGTTAAAATGCAGAACTGATTAAATTTGAATTTCACGCAAACCATAAGTAGTTCCCTTAGTAAAAGTGTGTTTCAAGCAATAGTTGAGACATATCTTGTACTTTAAAAAATTCTCATTTATCTGAATTTCAAAGCTAATCGTGAAGTCTGCATTTTTGTTTGCTAAATTTGACAATCCTATCAGGAGCCCAAGGTTTTTGCTCCTAGGTGACTTTCTGTGCAAGCAGTGATCACCAAGTAGGGTGTATGTAATTCTAAACTCAAAATGCCTTGCGAGAACTAGATTTTTTTAGCTGATTTAATTACTGGGCAAAATAGATTGTTTAGCACAAAGCTCAGTCTAAAGACTGCTGGTCAAAATATAAATGTACAGTAAATGCCTCAGAAATGACCAAGTGACACTTTCTCAGCTAATATAGGATGATAGAGAGAAAAAAACAGTCTGCAAGTGCAAGGAATGCTTGCAAGAAAATGTCAAGAGAAGAGAGCCGAAGCCAGAACCAGTACAAATGAAGAATAGGTTCTGGTGGACCAGATGGGTCAGGATTGAGTCCCAAAGTTCATTCAAGCAATGACAGTTCAGAAAAAAGGCCCTAAAGTGAAAACAGAGAGGAATCTCAAGAGCAGAGAGCAGGAAACTGTGAAACAGAGTCAAGAAGTTTCCAGATCCAGAAAAATATATATTGCAGGCAAATTAAGTATGACAGAGAAGGAAACATGCGGGTCAAAATGATGTCCCTTATTAGAACTGGAATATCTGTAACTTATACTTATCCATCCCGAGTGCAAAAAGCATCCATCTTTCTGAATGGCTTTTATTGATCTTGCATCTAACACACAAGGGAGGAATCTCCAAAAATGGAATGGTCTTTTTGCAGGACGGACCCATTGCAGTATACTCGGAACTTGTGCCTCTGGATCAAACGGTCAACTAAAGTTTTTATCTGGAAGTTATGAGAGGATTGTGTCACGATTTGCAGAAGAAACATCCTGAGTTGTGGCAAACAGGTGACTGGTTCTTCCACCAGGACAACGCACCTGCCCACACCGGGCTAAGTTTTCAGCAATTTTTGACCAAATGTCATGACCCTCCCTATTTACTTGATCTCACCCTGAGCATCTTGTTTTTTGTTTCCCCAGGTGAAAAAAAGTTCTCAAAGGGAAATGATTTGCCGATGTGGAGGATTCCATCCTAGCTAGTGGGACTCCAAGTAGTCTAATGCAGAAATGTGAGCAGTGCATGATGGTTCTTATTGCTCTGACTTACCTTTTGCAGATTTTAACTTTCTCTTGGTATAAGAACCTAACTAGAAAACCTTAAGATAATTTATAGTAAATTAAATTACAACAATATTACCTATGCTACAGATAATTAAATAAATTAATCCAAGAGAAGAATCTGGTGTATTTTTGGTTATTAAGAGTTCAATATCAGTTAACTATTATTGTCATTATTATTAATATTAAAGTTGGTCACTCTTTTTGAAAAAAATCCTAATGACCACATGGGGGGGCAAAAAACAGAATTTATATATAAAAATTGTGTATTCTTATATTTTTAAACTCAATCAACTTCAAAGTACTCTCTGTTTAGTGCAATGCACCCATCAAAATGCTTTTTCCACTATTCGAAATGGTTTTTGAATTTGTCGGTTTTGATGCCTTTTAGTGCTTCAGCTGTTTTTTGCAATTTTGGAACTCTTTACCTGGAATGGCCACCAGAGCTGTCATCCTTATTTGTTGAGGTCTAACCACTTATTTTGTAAACTTGCCACACGCACTTACGTTGGCAGCACTGTACAAATACTTGTATTGAAACACCCTCCCTACTCACCTGATCTAGCCCTCAATGACTTTTTTTCTTTATGCCAAGATAAAGGAAATATTAAAAGGAAGACATTTGATCACATGCAGTACATCAAATAATCAAGAAATATGACAACAGCTCTGATGGCCATTCCAGAAAAAGAGTTCCAAAATTACTTTGACAGGGGATTGGTACTGGCATAGGTGCATAGCTTCCCAAGGGGAGTACTTCAAGGGTGACCATAGTGATATTCAGCAATGAGATAGGTAGTACTTTTTCTAGGATGAGTTTGTGAAATTAATTGTTCAACCTTATAGTGGCTTTCTTACAGAGCTGTTGTAAAAATGAAACGAGATAAAGCGTGTAAATTGCTTTGCATAATACCTGACACACAGTGAGTGTGCAATAAATGGCTAATGTTATAATTTGGGGAAAATTTAGAAATGACCTAAAATTTCTTGTTACTGTAGTTTTTGCATTGATTCGTCTTCTCAATAGTTTTCTATTTCAGTACTGTGTGAGACTTGATTTACATACCTCCAAACATGTCTTCAGCCCTACATGCACTTCATACTTTCTAATTCTTGCTCAGTGGAAATGCCTAGCTACTTCCACGTTAGGATAAATCGATTTGGGTAACTAGATCTGCTGTATGACCTGAACAGTTTCATCGTCCCATTAGTAGGAAACAGAACAGCTGCAGTGCCCAAGTCTAGTCTGAATGGTTCCAAGGAAGATTGACTTACTCCTATCACTTCCAGGCTCAATCAAAGTGCCAGAACACTAGAGTATTAAATCTTTCTGGCTTCTTAAAGAAGACAGGAAATGCAATTTAAAAGTGTTAGGTAAACTCTAACCAGCAAGAGATAAAAAGACAAAGAGGAGTCCACAGATCAAGTTTTCAGCCTTACTATCCCACAGCGACCTTCTGGAAATAACACTGGCACTATACTGCCTCTCCAGAAATGTCACACATGACCAAGTGACTAACTGTGGAGTGTTTTCTTGTAAAATAATGTGGTCAGCTCAATCACACACTAGCTTGCGTTTGACTTTGTGTGTGTGTGTGTCTGTGCCTTGCTTCCTTTTTTCTCCCTCATTCTTATTTCCCTGACATTTAAAAAAAATCTAAGGTGAAAAAAGCTTATGCCATGGACTGAATGTTATATTCCCCAGAAATTCATATGTTGAAATCCTAACTTCCAATACGATGGCATGAATAGGCAGGGCCTTCTGGGAGTAATTAGATCAAAGGGTAGAGCACTCATAAATAGTTAAATATTCCTACAAAAGGGACCCCAGAGAGCTAAGTAGCTCTCTTTTCCTGCGATGAGAGGACATCACAGGAAAAGAGAGCAGTCTGTAACCTGGGAGAGGGCCCTCAATGGATCCCGACTATGCTGGCACTCTGACCTTGGATTTCCAGCCTCCAGAAGAGTAAGAATTAAATTTCTGCTGTTTAAAAGTCACTCGGTCTATGGGAACTTGCTATAGCAGTCAGAACTGACTAAGTTTTACTATGACTGCATTACCCCAGGCTATTTTACTAGAGAATGCAGGCTAAGAAAATTGATGTCAGGAGTAACCCCAGAAGGTTTAACATTGAAAGAGCAGGATTTTGGAATTAGGTGACCACTCCGTCCTAAGGCAGTCTTAGAGACCCTATTGCTGGCGATAAGTGAGTAACTCCACTTAAATGAGTGGCATCACATTTAATTAACAAAGCTGCACATGATTGACATGACAGCAACAGCAATTAAAAGAACTGTGGTCTAAGGACTTTACACTCTATGGCATTGGAGGTCTGCCTAAAAGAAAATGACAAGATCAGGAGAGCTAATTGTCAGTGAAAGGGATACCATAAAAGCCAGTAGGCCTCTATGAAACTTCAGAATAATTCTCATAGGCTGTAGCTTCAGAACACACTGTAAAGGAAATTAGGCTTGGGAGCTCATTATAAGAGTGGCAGAGCAGCAAAGAAGATGAGAGGCATACTCTCAAAAGTCTCCTGTGTCAAATTATGGACTCTGAAAGAAAATAAGAGGACCTTATAATCAAGAGGATTTTGAGAATTTGAACGCACATCTCCAAACCGTTCTAGCTCCAGAAGCAGCTCCTTTCCACGTATTAGATGAGAAGACCCTCTACTGCCTAGACCTTTGGAGTTGATCCTACTCTCTTGCTGAGTTGATTCTCCCATGACTGGAATGGAAGATAATCAACTTTAAATTTTTAAATTTTTTTTAAAGAAAATATGCTACAGTAACAAATTGAGGATTCTAGAACATCTTTAGCATAGTTGTGAAGAAAGGATCAGAAGGCTTTGGGAGGGGGATTGTTGGAATGGATATATGTAAGATCTGAAAATCCACCAACAGAGCTGTATACTCCAAGACCCAGAGGACTCTTCCCTTTACTGGGACAACAAGGAATTCACAAGAGAAAGAATCATTGGTGGCAGTTATCCTCTGCGGGTTGATGTCAAGCAGCAAACATTGACATGGAAATAGATTCCCTAAAATTAGTGGGAATGATAAGACTCCTGAATGGCAGTGAGGCAGCACTTAACTATTTGAGGCTATGTGGACATACTTACCAAACTGAAATCACAACTTGAGTGACAATCAAAATATCTTAATCTAGTTGTCTTTGGTAGCAGGTAATATATTACAGTGCTCCAGGGGAGAGATAGATTGACAGCTTGTTATGGCATTGCTCCTTTTATATAGACATAAATATTAAGATTAAGCCAATGAGCAGTGCTTCAGGAAACAGGAAGGTCAGTGGAGAGTGAGGCCATGCTTTTACTGCTTTGGAGTAGATAGCTAGTTGACTTTATTAGAATCAGTATAAACTTTGGACATAGATTTGCCTTCCCTGCTCAGAAGGACAACATGCCAATCTTATAGCAGAGGAAATCAAGCTAGATAGTCTCCATTACTTTTGACCTATAAAAAATACCTCTATAATTCAAGGCTATTTACTAAATAAGAACCTCAGTCATTCACAATACGTAGGCCTCAGAAGTTATAGGATGCCTTATGCACAAAGAAACCTTCTCAGATTAAAAAACAAAGACAAGAAAATGACAAAAGAAAAGGTAGCTAACCTTAATTAAGGTACTACAAAAAAAAAAGCTTGAGAATGTAACTGACATTCTAATATCTCTCCTAAGTTAATACCCTTAGGAGAAGATAGTCCTGATGTTAGAACTGTGGAGTACAGAGGAGGGAAGGTGCATGAACAGATGGTGGGGGTAAAAGAAGGTATCTTCCTAAATTTTTTCAGGAGATATCTATTTCATGAAGTAAAGTCTGAATGTTCAAGAAAACAAAGCCTGTACCAGTTGGAATCCCAATAGGAATGATAGGGCACACTAAAAGTAAGATAACTAAAAAAAAAGTCTAATAAATGATGTGCTTACAAAACGGAGGGTATGACTTACAAAAACCAGAAGAAAGAGTGCACTATCTTGTTACCAGCACTAAGCCCCAGGAGAACAGAAGATGAAATGATTACCAGATACGAGAAAGAGAAATTTTGCAGAGAGAACCATGCTTAGAAGAACTTTCCCCTTAAAGTCATGTAACCAAGACATCATAAAGGAAGCGAGTAAAGATAATAAAAGCATGGCCTCCCTCCCTACCCTCCTTCCTATTTTCTACAGGACTACTCATTGGCTTAAGCTAACCAAGGCCAAAGGGTGAAGAAGTCCCTCATGAATTCTATACAAGTAAACTTTGTAACTGAGAAAGAAAGTAGATTTCCAAGAGCAAATGGAAGATATTCGGCATAGGCTGAATTTCACAGTGTTTTACGTTCCTTTGAGCTTGTTTATATCTCCCAACATAGAAGTTCTTCCTAAATACAGATTGAAAAAATCTAAAGACTTCCATTTAGTGGAATTAAGTATATAAAAAGTGAGTGCAGCTGTCCTTCTTTGCCCATGGGAGATTGGTTTCAGGACTCCCCTCAGATACCAAAATCCAGAGATGCCCAAGTCTTTTAGATAAAATGGCATAGTGTTTGCATGTAACCCATGCACACCCCCATACACTTTAAATATCTCTAAATTACTTATAATACCCAATACAATGTAAAGGCTATGTAAATCATTAACATACTGTATTGTCTAGGGAACAATGATTAGAAAAAATTTGTACATATTCAGTGCAGACACAATTTTTTTTCAAATATTTTCCATCTTTAGTTGGTTGAATCCCCAGATGGAAAGCCCATGTATATAAAGAGCTGACTATACTCTTAAATATATATTGCTAGGCAAAAGGATTCAGCCTGAAAAGGCTACATACTAGATGATTCCATTTAAACGATATTTAATAATAATTCCATTTAAATGACAATCTTAAAAGGTAAAGCTAAAATAGAACTGGACTTGGGGAGAGGGTAGCTTAATAAGTGATGAGCAGTAAAAGTATTATGTGTGATACTGTATGATAGATATAGGACACTATGCATTTGTCAAAGCCCAAAGATGTTCATAGCACCGTGTGAACTTTAACGTATGCAATTTAAGCAAAGATCATTGAGGAGTTGGTGATAGTCCATGCTGGACTATTACACGAGGATCTAGAGTATAAAATAACATCACTGATCATGGTGGGGGAAAGAAGTTCTGACCTATTTTTTTTTTTGAGTTGGAGTCTCACTCTGTCACCCAGACTGGAGTGCAGTGGCTGCTCCCAGTCACTGCAGCCTCAACTTGCTGGGCTCCGGTGATCCTTCCACCTCAGCCTTCCAAGTAGCCAGAATTACAGGCATGTGCTACCATGCCCAGCTGATTTTTTGATTTATTGTAGAGATGAGGTCTCGCTGCCTCGGCGGGTCTCGAACCCGCAGGCTCAGGCAATCCACTCACCTCAGCCTCCCAAAGGTGCAAGATTACAGGTTGAGCCACCTAGCCTGGCGTGACCTATTTTAGAAAAGCATAGAGACTGTAAGCTTAAAGGTAGAAGGAATGGTACATAAGCGCTTTGATCTCATTGATAAAGTTGATTTCCATGTGAGTTCAAGTTAACAATTCTGAAAACACTGTACTAGAATGCACAATCAAGTGACTAGGTAGGAGAAGGTGAGAGTCCTGTCTCTCACAGCTGGAGTAGGAGAATACAGCAAGCAACGGGAAAAAACTTGGATGATCCATGTAACAGGTTAGAGTTGGAGACATGATGTCCTCATGTTTGGCTTGATATACAGATGAATACATAAAGAAACATGGGTATTTGTATATTCAAGAGTCAGGGTGTACACATATATTTCCTTGTTCTGTCACATGAGATGACTTAGAAGCTATGACACTCCGGTAGCAATGAGCACACCTGCTATAAAGATCTTGATTTCTAATACCATTCTCCAATAAAAGGAACCAGGACTCCTTGGAGAAATGGCTAATTCCAGGGCTGGAGCTGGAAATGTATACAATTAGCCAAGAGCTTCTCATAGTGGCTGAAATTAAGGAAGTGTTCAACCAAAAAAGAAAAACCATGAGAGAGACATGTAAAAGGAACACAGACACAAACCGAACCATCTCCCAATGGTCAAAGCTGTAACAATTGAACAACTTAATGAAGTCATATTATAACAGAGTGTATTGTAAATATTCATGCGTCTACACTGATATTCATGAATGACTGACTACATAAATAAATGGGGAATAACAGATAAATCTCCCAACCAAAAACTAAAAAATAATGTATGTAGATATCCTATCCTCAAAGAGGTAGAGCATAATTTTTTATAGTAATTTTTATCCAAAGAGCATAGAAAGCAGGGGGTAGGAATTTTACAGTGGGGAAACTTAACAAGCATGACCTTAGCCAGGTTTCAAGGTCAATGTCAGCAGAATTAAGTCATGCTGATAGCATGTACCCTTAATATGATATGATAAAAATAGCACTTTACCTTTAGAGTCTTTTTTCTTCTAAAAACGCACATCTCCAGTTTAATCATGAGAAAACATCAGACAATTCCCAACTGAAGGACAGTCTACATCATAACTGGATCATACTTTAGAACTGTCAAGGCCATAAAAAAGAGGAAAATCTGAAAAACTGTCACAGCCAAGAGATATGATGATGAAATGCAATGTAGCATTTTGGATGCCATCCTAGAACTGAAAAAGAACATTTGGTAAGAACTGAAAAACTATTAATAAGGCATGGACTTTAAATAATATGAATGTGTTAATATTTATTCATTAATCTTGGCATATGTACTATACTAATCTGAGATGTTAATAAGTGTGAGCTATATAGGAACTCTGTACAATCTTCACAGCATTTCTCTAACCCTAAAATTCTTCTAAAATCAAAAGTTTTCTTACAAGAAAAGGCATTATTCATGAACCTTAGTCATAAAATATCTTTGTTCAAACATCACAAACAATCTGCCATGATAGATGTCACTATTAAAACAATGATGAACTCTTTACATAATTTTTGAAATGTATTCATTATGCCACCATATCCAATGCTTATACTGGGTTATAGCAGTCCTGAAATAATCTTTCCAGAGCACCGTTAACCATCTTGTGAAGATTTTAGGACCTGAACCTTGTGTTATTAACTGTTTGACTCTTGTCGTAAATTATTTTACACAAGAAGAAAATACAAAGGTTACATCAGAGACTTAAAAGCAGTTGCAGTCTCTCAACAGTGATTTATAAATATTTTTGCTGCCTCCAGAAGGTTAATGGACTGCTTCCTACCAAAGTCCTAATGCCAGATTTTTCTTTCTCTTTATTCTATTTAGGCTGATGTTAATGACTTATCACTGAGGCTCTGACCTTTTATGAGTCTATCATGAGAATCTGGAGTGCATATATCATGCCACTATAGTTCTTTAGTGGCAATCTACTTAGTGTTTTGTGATAAATCTTCATTCATTCATTCATTCATTAGACAAATATTTCCTCAGGCTCTATGAGTGCTAGTCTCTGTGCTGGGTCACATACCCAGCTTAAGAAGACATACCCAGTTTGTCAAGTCTAAATTCAACAGATACAGAAATTGCTTTTACAAAATGCTTTCATCCCAACACGTACTATCTACACTGCCTCCTTCAACCACCCCCAAGAATTCTCAGGTAGCTACATTATTTCCTAATACCTCTTAGTGACCAGAAAGTTTTAATCAAAATCCCTATGTGTGTGACAAAGAATTTAACCTTACTCAGAAAGAGATCTGGCCTTTTTTTCATCTGGATAATGATCTCAAAGAAGAATGTCTTTGTTACCTGGGGGCCTTGACCACCAGACAGTTTAGCAACGCAATTTATGACAAGGACTTTGAGCCATGCGGTGTCTACGCTACCTCAGAGGCACTGGAGACTGTGGGCAGTCAATCACAGAGCCCTCACTTAAAACTCTGAACAACAAAGCCCCTGTGAACTTCCCTGGCTGGTAAAATCATGTGTATTGTCACACATGAGTACTGGCATCCCTGCCAACCACATGGAAGGACTTCACACTGCAACACCATTGGCCTGTTTTCTCCTCTCGTCATGGTGGATGATTCTAGCCAACATTCTGTCTTCAAAATGCTCCAGAAGAGTAGTAGACATTGGACTTTTGTGCATGGTCCATATTTCCATGAACCATATGACATCGTCTCCCAAGCACTCTCAATGTGCTTTACTCTGTTGCATTTTGGAAGAGCTTACAAGTATAGACAATAATGAAGTGTTTGTTCCCCCTGCTTGCAGATACATTCAAATTCTTGATGCCTCTCCATATTAGATGTGCTTCTTAAGAGAAATAGTAAAAACTGGAAATGGCAGAGATTGGAAAGTTAAAAATCTGCAGGGTGGATCAGCAGGTTGGAGACCTGGGAGAGGTGGTGATGCAGTTCCAGTGTGAAGGCAGGCTGCTGGCAGAATTCCCTACTGCATGGGTGAGGTCAGTCTTTATTTGATTCTGGCCTTCAACTACTGATTAGATAAGACCCATTCACATTATAAATAGCAACCTGCTTGCTCAAAGTTCATTGATTTAAATTTTCATCTCTACTGGGCTTAGTGGCTCAGCCTGTAATCCTAGCACTTTGGGAGGCCAAGGCGAGTGGATTGCCTGAACAAATGGGTTCGAGATCAGCCCAGGCAACTTGGCGAGACCTCGTCTCTACAATAAATCAAAAATTAGCCAGGGTGGTAGCACATGCCTGTAGTTCTGGCTACTGGGAAGACTGAGGCATCTGGGGTGGCCATGAGTGTGCCACTGCGCTCCAGCCTGGGTGACAGAGTGAGACTCCAACTCAAAAAATAAAAAATAATTTTAAAATATTTATCTTATCCAAAATCATTCTCACAGAAACACCTATTGTTATGTTCAACCTTATACCTGGGCTCTGTGACTCAGCCAAGTTGACATGTAAAATAAAGACCGCCCTTTTTTTCTGTCTCCCAAATGTGAGATAAAAAACCAAAACATTTCCCCTGGGTCTATGTCACACTACCTCTCACTGACTTCCCTATTTCAACCAATTCCTCTGGAGTCTCTAACTCATCTTTATCTATAGGTCAGTTAGGGTTTGGTGGGAATGTTGGTTAAGATTACAGGAGAGTTTGGAAAGCATGATAAGCTTGGAAACAGATTTCTCTCATCTCTAGAATGCAGATGTACCTCTTTTATTTAGCTTTAGGAATTTACCTGTTATTCCTGCACAAAAGTTGTTCTAGTAACCATGCTGCAATACAATTCAACAAGCCATTGCAACACAGTGCGTTATGTACTATTTTAACACAATACTGAAGAGAGCATTGGGAGTACACAGAAAGACTTCTAAGCCCAACTGCAAGACCTGGGGATGTAAGACAGAAAAGAAGTGATAAAAGCTGAAAACTGGCACAAGTAGGAGTTAGCTTGGAAAAACAAGAATGAAAAGAGAGGAGAAGAGAGTTTCAGATATAAGGGGTCATCTATATGACAATGCCCAGGACTGAGACACAGTGTGGGACTTTGGCAGAATGGTAAATTGTTGAACCCGGGTGGGACAAAAGGTTGAATAATCTGGCAGGAGGTAGAATGGGAGAGTTTAATTTGAACAAGGGTCAGCAAGATCCTGAAACATAACACTAAAGAATGTGGATTTTACCCTAAGGACAGTAGGGAGATACTGAATGATTTTAAGTAGAAAAATGATATGAGCAGATTTACTGTTTATATGTAGCACTGGCTACAATCAGAGAATGTATTAGAAAGGAAAAGGGATGCAATTGTGCCACCAAGTTAATTTCTGGAATTACACATTTAAATAAGGCATAGTTCCATTTCTTTAAAAGCTCTCAATCCAGTGACAAAAGTTAGAGGTCATTATTGAGAGAACCCCAAAACACAATTGTATCTGAGTTTTGCTTTTGCAAGTTGTATGAGCATGGCTCAAGCTTGTTTGAAGATTCATTCTCAGAAACAAACATAAAATTTAGTCATGCTGGTACATATGTTCTTGTCCACGTTAGTACACGTTTGTATTTGGTAATTTTTTTGTCTAATGAATAGAAAATTAAAAGGAGAGTGTTTGCTCAAGAAAACATAATTCACTCTAGGTATATCAAACAGAGGGAAGTTAACACAGGGAAAATATTATTTTAGAAGTGTTAAAAGGAAAAACAGAAAGAAAATCAGACCCTGCTGAAACTTTCAGGCTGCAGCGTTCTAGCCTGCCCCTGTTACTCCACTTTGAAGATACCACAGCATTCAGTTCCTGAATCATCTAATATGTGCCACCTGGAGCCAAGTAGGAACTGCTGGAAAGGTGCTTTTTCTATCCAGGTTACTAGAGTCCAGAACAACCTCACCTCTTCTCCTGTTACAGAGACTTCCATAAAATTCTAAGAACTGCCAGACACTGCCACAACACTGAGGCCCAAAGCAGAAAGATTTATATATACCTCTAGCCTTTTGATTTCCTAACAATATCCCCCGCTGGTAGAACACAGCACCAAGTCAGCTGGTAAGGGAGCCTGGGAAACGCAAATTCAAACTGTGAGCCATGCTAGGAAGGACACAGGAAAGAATGACATGATACTGGCCACAGATGAGTAACCGGCTCATGCATTATTACAAGTCAATGCCCTCGTTTTTGGCTATTTCTTTTTAGAGTTTTAATGATTTGGGTCCCCCTGGATTAGCTTCTTCAAGATACTTGTTCGCAGAAAGAAATGCTTGGAATCTAGCTTGTCCCCTACCAGAAACTAAAGAAGATTAAGGTGTGTGCTAAAAAATTCAGATTATAAATGCTGTCATATTTGTGTTGGTTCACTGGTTGTCAGTGGCTATATTATAAGCCTAGGACTAACCACAATATTTAGAGAATGTACTTGCATAAAAGCAAATAGACATAAAGCTATGATCTATAGATTGGAATTTACCATTATATTGATTTAGATGAAAGAACAATAAAAAATGTCAGATTACTTGGCAAAACTCCTCAAATTTAATTACATTTCCATGGAATCATTGCTCAGTGATCAATGGTTTTGTCTAACTCTTCCAGGCTAAGAACTCCTTAATTTTCGTAGACATCACCTTAAATTGACCTGAAGGGATCTAAATTAATCCCAAAGTACAACATTGATCAATATCATCTTTGCATACTCATTATCATCCATAATCAGATCACACATGACTACTTTAGGCAAAAGTTAAGCTTAATTTGAAGCGATTTGTCAGTAGGAATTATATCCTTGTCCTATCTTACCTCATGCATTCTTTCAATTAATCAGGCACTGTGTTGATACTGTGCTAAGTACTGGTGATGCAGAGATGACGGGGACCCTGCCTTCAAAGAGTTCATTATCTAGCAGTGGAAACAGAGAAGCATCAACACTAAACATAATGAAGAGCTAAGTTTTAAGGGTGCTGCATTCTACTGAAGACATCAGGAAGATACCTGGAAAACAGGGATGAAATGAGAGAAGAGAGTTTCAGACATAAGGGGTCACCTATATGACAATGCCCAGGACAGAGACACAGTGTGGGGCTTTGGCAGAACAGTAAATTGCCAAATGAGATTAATTTCTCATTAATCATCATACCATTACTTGCTGCATAACAGCAGTAAGACGTGTTGAATTTTTAATACGAGCAAGGACTGTCTCTATTTAAAAATAACTGAATAAGAATTTATAAGACAAACTGAAAATCTTCCATAGGCTGTCTAAACTGCTCCTTTCATAACCAGTGACTCACTGTGCAAAGTATAAAACTCATCCAAGATGACTAAATTAGACTTAGCCTAGATACATTAAGTTAAACTAAGTCAAAATCAGAACTACTAAGCTGTAGTTATCTCAGTAAAGTACCAGTCCCTCAAACAAATAAGGATGCTGGTTTTTGTTTTTTTGTTTTTTTCTAAGCAACTTTACTACAACAGAATCACTGGAAACATATCTTTGAAGTTAATTGGCATTGATTTCTTAGCTATACTGCCCAAAGACTCAAAAGGTCCTCAAAGACTGATTTGTCTCTAATAAAAATACTCAAAGGTTATTGGGGAAAAAAGACCTCACAAAATCAAGTCTTTATATTCTAGTTTCTTAAAAAAATTAAAACCTAAGTACTATTCCATTCACCCAAATATATAATGTTCCTTTATTATATGATTTATATGTTTTACAGTACCACCATTCTTCTCAACATCTACACACACACACAGATTGTGACTATATCTTGCACTACTTCTGTAGACTAGAATGGCCAAAAATTAATTCATTGATTCATTCATTCATAAGACATTGAATGAGTCCCTCATGGTGCCCTAGATCCTGTACTTGGAGTGATACCCTCTCTTGTTCATACAACGCCTGCCCTGTTGGGCTCCCAGGGTAGAAGAGACAGACGAGGAGGCAAGCAGTGTGAATGATGTGAACTGTACCGTGATGGAAGCTGAGTAAATGATACTCAACGGGTACTTTAACCTTTATATCTAGTGTGGGTCAAGACAGGTACTCCTCACAGTTTAAGTAACTTCTCCATTGCTTTACCCATAATCGTCCCAAAGTAAGCTTGATTTTTCTAGTATATAAATGCAACTGTCTAAATGCAGTATAACAAATAGCTCTTTGTGAGTATTCTTTCTAATGGCAATAGAGAGAAGAGAACAACCTGACCTTTTTCACAATGTCTAAAACATCTGCTATAATCCTCTGGAAAAATAATGAACACAGAAACAGAAAATAGTGTAGACAGTATAATCACACATAAATAAATTGTTTCTACATGATCTCAGAGCAGGCTTTTTCAAATAGTTCAAAATTGTCTCTCTAAAGGATTATCTAGTCAACAAAGAGTAGCCAAACAAGAATTGTTTAAATGGAAAGTGTTTGCAAGATTTTTTTAAAATTAATGCTGTGTTTCAATGAGCATTCAATTAACAATGCTTAAGGAATAAATCATATCCAAAAAAATTTTAAGTCATAACCCCCTTAGTTCTCAGTTTAGTAAAATAACTTTAATAAAGTGTCCTGCTTTTATGGAAATATATAGTCATTTCAAGTGGAAATGTCTTCATTATTTAGCTTTATTTTTAATTATGACTCCAAGAAATGCATTTTAAAAAACTGGACTCTTCTCTTTTCCAAGGGATATAGTAATACAGCACCTAAAGTGCAGATAAAATTTAAAACATCCCCCCAAAACCTCAGACTGGTTTAAAAGAGGCAGACATTTGGCATCCGTTTCTGGTTCTACTGGGTGGCAGAGTGGGACATAAAAATTTTTTAGGCCGGGCTCGGTGGCTCAGCCTGTAATCCCAGTGCTTTGGGAGGACAAGGTGAGTGGATTGCCTGAGCCTGCGGGTTCGAGACCCGCCTGGGCAACTTGGCAAGCCCTCATCTCTACAATAAATCAAAACTTAGCCGGGCGTGGTAGCGCGCGCCTGTAGTTCCAGCTACTTGGAAGGCTGAGGCGGAAGGATCGCCGGAGCCCAGCAGGTCAAGGCTGCAGTGGCCAGAAGTGGCCAGAAGTGTCACCCAGTCTGAGTGACAGAGTGAGACTCCAACTCAAAAAAAAAACTTTTTAATGTATTTGTGTGTATCATGAGTATCTGGAAGTGGGTCAGTCATATGATTAACACATAGGCAACCAGTCTGTAATATATTCAGGTATCATATGTGTCTAAGTAACCATATATTCAGAATTTAGAATCAAGAAAAAATCTTTTTCTTCCCAAAATATCCCTCCCCCATTAAGAAACACTATTAAACATGATGTTTTGCCCTTGCTTTGAATCTGCTTATCAATTTTTAACATAGAGTCAAATCCCAACAGGACAGGACACTCAAGTCCAGGATCATAGGAAGGCAATACATCCTCCATATATGAAAAATGTTTGGGGTGACGAGATCTGGATGGGAAGCTGGCATGAGACCCTTGAAAACCTCAGAGTAAGAACTGAAAAGCCATTTGGAGTAGAAGAAGCATGCCTATGTCAAGACTTATCTAAGACTTGCTCCAACGGAAGAGTGGCTGTCTATTAAAAGAAGGATCTTCATATCATCCCTAGAGACAGATTGCAGGGTTCAAATACCAGCTCTGCTACTTCCAAGCTGTATTACCTAAGGCAAATTCCTTAAATTCTCTGTGCCTCATTTTCTCACCTATGGAATGGAAAATTGTATTATGCATCTCCCAGTTTTTATGAGGACAAAAAGCTTTTATAGATATAAACTACATAAAAGAGTGTCCAGCACACATTAAGTATTCAGAGTCTTCAGTAAGTAGTAGTCACACTAGCACTACCAAAATGTTCATCTCAGAAGCCCAGCATATTGACACTGGAGATTAGGTTAAAAGTAACTTGTTTTCACCTCAGTACTCTGGGAATATCAAAACTGAGGTTTCAATGTGGTAAGTGACTTACTCAAAGTCACACAGGTAAGAAACAGGCAAGACTGAAGTGAGTGTTCTAATCAGGAATATTAATCTAAAAAAAGTATATATATATACTTTTGAGGTATGCCTCGAGAGAGAGAGAGAGAGAGAGAGAGAGAGGCATACCTCACTTTGATTGCTCCTCACAGATAGTGCGTGGTGTTGTGTTTTTTTTTAACAAATTGACGATTGTGACAACACTGCATTGAGCAAGTCTATTGGCACCATTTTTCCAACATGGGCTCAATTCAAGTCTCTGTGTCACATTTTGGCAATTGTCTCAATATCTCAAACTCTCTTATTATTATTATTTCTGTTATTGGTGGTCTGCGATCAGCAGTCTTTGATGTTACTCTTGTAATTGCCCTGGGGCACCATGAACTATACCCATATAAGTCAGCGAGTTTAATCACTAAATGCTGTGTGTTCTGATTGCTCCAATGACTGGTCATTTCCCCATGCCTCCTTCTCTCTTCAGTCCTCTCTATTCCCTGAGTCACAGCAACATTGGACTTAGGCCAATTAATAGCCCCCCAGTGGTTTATGACATTCAAGTAAAACGAAGAGTCACAAGTCTCCCACTTTAAATCAAAACCAAGAAACAATTAAGCTTAGTGAGAACAGCATGTCGAAGCTGAAATACTGAGATAGGCCCAAAACCAGCACTCTTGCGTCCAACAGTTAGCTTAGTTATGAATGCAAAAAACAAAAAAAAAATCTTGAAAGAAATTAAAGGTGTTACTCCAGTGAACAATCAAATGATGAGAAAGTGAAACAATCTTCTTGCTGACATGGAGAAAGTTCAAGTGACCTGTACGGAAGTTCAAACTAGCTACAACATTCCCTTAAGCTAAAGTCTAAGCCAGAGTGAAGCCCTAATTCTCTTCAATTCTATAAAGGCTGAGAGAGCTGAAGACACTGCGAAAGAAAAGTGGGAAACCAGCAGAGGTTGGTTCATGAGGTTTAAGGAAAGATACCATCTCCGTAACATAAAGTGTAAGTGAGACAGCAAGTGCCAGTGGAGAAGCTGCAGAAAGTTCTCCAGGAGATCTTGCTAAGATTACTGATGGGTAGCTTCACTAAACAACAGAATTCCAATGTAGATGAAGCAGCCTTCTGGTGGAAGAAGATGCTATCTGGGACTCTCATAGCTAGAGAGGAGAAGTCAATACCTGGCTTCAAAGCTTCAAAGAACAGGTTGACTCTCATCAGGTGCTAACAACAGCTGGTGACTTTAAGTGGAAGTCAAGGCTCATCTCATTTTCTGAAAACTCTAGGGCCCTTAGGAGTTATGCTAAATTTACTCTACCTGTGCTAGACTCTATACGTGGGAAAACCAAGCCTGGATGACAGCACAGCTGTTTATACCATAGTTTACTGAATATTTTAAGCCCATTGTTAAGAACTACTGGTTAGAACAAAACATTCCTTTCAAAAGATTACTGCTTATTAACAATGCATCTGGTCACTCAAAAGTTCTGAGGCAGATGTACAAGGAAACTAATAATGTTTTCATGCCTGCCCATATAACACCTCTTCTGCAGTCCATGGGTTAAAGAGTAATTTTGACTCTTGAGTCTTATTATTTTATAAAACTATAGCTACTATAGATAGTGATTCCTCTGATGCATCTGAGAAAAGTAAATTGAAAACCTTCTTGAAAGGATTCACCATTCTAAATACCATTAAGACTGTCAACAATTAATACTATAAGAATATTCAGCAAGTAGTAGTCACACTAGTGCTACCAAAATGTTCATCTTAGAAGCCCAGCATATTGACACTGGAGATTAGGTTAGAGGTAACTTGTTTTCACCTCAGTACTCTGGGAATATCAAAACTGAGGTTTCGATGTGGTAAGTGACTTACTCAAAGTCACACAGGTAAGAAACAGGCAAGACTGAAGTAAGGTGAGTGTTCTAATCAGGAATACTAATCTAACAAAAGTATATATATAGACATACCTCATTTTTATTGCACCTCACAGATAGTATAGGGAAACTGCCAGGGAAGGGAACACACCTCATCAACAAGAGTACCTGTATAACGAACACTTTTATACCTAACACTGAATTGGATCCCACATCTTTAAAATAAGAAATTAAGAAAAAAAAACCGCCGGGCTCTGTGGCTCAGCCTGTAATCCCGTGCCTTTGGGAGGCTGAGGTGAGTGGATTGCCTGAGCCCACAGGTTCGAGACCCGCCTGGGCAGCGAGACCTCATCTCTACAATAAATCAAAAAATCAACCGGGCGTGGTAGCTCGTGCCTGTAATTCCGGCTACTCGGAAGACTGAGGCGGAAGGACCGCCGGAGCCCAGCAGGTCGAGGCTGCGGTGGCCGGGAGCGACCATTGCCCTCCAGTCTGGGCGTCTGAGTGAGACGCCAACTCAAAAAAAAAGAAAAAAGAAAAAAAGCATTAATGATTAATGGAAGGCAATACCAACACTAACAGGAGTTTTGAAGAACTTAATTCCAGCCCTTAAGGATGCCCTCAAGGGGTTCAAGAAAGACTTCAGCAGAGGAAGTAATTACAGATGCCACAGAAGTAGCAAAAGAACTAGAGTTAGAGTGAAACCTGAAGGTATGACTGAATTGTTGCAATCTTACAATACGACTTTAACAGGTAAAGAGATGCTCCTTATGGATGAGCAAAGAGAGTGGATTCTTGAGATGGAATCCACTCCTGGTAAAGATGCAGGGAACATTGTGAAAATGGCAGCAAAAATGTATGATCCTGAATAAACCTTGTTGATAAAGCGACCACAGGGTTTGAGAGGCTAGACTCTGATTTTGAAAGAAATTCTACTGTGGGTAAAATGCTATCAAACAGCATCACATGCTGCAGAGAGATCTTTCATGAAAGGAAAAGCCAATCAATATGGCGCATTCCACTGCTGTCTTATTTGAGGAAATTTCCACAGTCACCAGTAACCTCCGCTCTGATCAGTCAGTGCCATCAACACCAGGCAAGACCCTCCACCAGCAGCGAGAGGACCACTTGCTGGGGGTGGTCAGGTGATCATTAGCATTTTTAAGCAATAAAGTATTTTTAATGCCTTTTTTTTTTAGACATACTGCTGTTTCACACTTAGTATACTGTCCTGGAGTGTAAACCTAGGTTCTATATGAACTGGGAAACCAAAACATCTGTGTGACTCACTTTACCATGATATTTGCTTCACGGTGATGACCTAAAGCAAAACCTGCCATATCACCAGGGTATGCCTGCCTAAATAATCCAGATTTTACTGGTGGAAAAGAAATGATGTGTAGTAATTTCCTAAACAAATGGGTCTATTTTTAAAAGATAGAGGAACTAAGGTTTTAACATAAGAAAATTGCAAAACCAGAGATAAATACCTGGAGCTGCAAAAATTGTTTATGCCCATAGATTCTGTTCTAAAGACAGAAGAAAAAAGGTCTGACCAAGAGCAGATACAATGATCCAATATAATAGTTTTACAAAGATATATGTATATATATAATTACACACATTATAATGAGACCCCCAGCACCATAAGGAAAAGGCACTACCATTATTATACTATTTCTTCTGTATTTACAAAAACGAGAATAACCTGGAGTTTAGGGGAATTTTCCCAGGACACAGCATCTTCTGTTGTTCCCAAATCATGAGAGATCCTTAATCTAGAGGCACATACCACACAGCACCACTTAGACTGCAAGACACATATCTCTATTTAGAGCACTCTGGCCAAGTGTCTGCAAAGTAGAAATATTCTACACACTTCAAATTATAACAAAACGACATTAGTCTCTTTTTTCATACTGAGACTTAAGTTGAAAATATAGCCCGATTTTTGCTTCCGTCTTCTTTGCTCTCCCCATGCAGTCATACCATCCGCACGATTATAGACGCAGTTAAGTTGTGTCAGCAATTTCCCTCAAGCAGCCTGCTTCACAAATGTTTATAAAACCAGTTTTTGTGGGAGGGGGAGGATGTTTTCAGCTGAAACACAGCAAGTAAAAAAATCCCATCATTTGAGAGCAATTTCTTTTATCTACCTTGCAAAAATGTGATGTGAATCTATAAAAAGATGCTAGCTAATTTAAGATATATGAAAAGGTAGCTTAGAAAATGAGAGCAGAGGAATGGGAGAAACAGAAATGGACTCCAGAGAAAAATGTCTTGAGATATGGGATTTAATGATATGTGTGTGTGTATATATATAAAATAATGCTCACATAACATTTGGGGACATTAAGTTTAATGGTGTATACAGAAAATGGGTGAACATAACGGTTTGGGTCCAGAGAGACAAAAAAAAGTCTGTAGCATAACTTCTTTTAATAAGCAGATAATTAATTGAGGCCAATATGGAAACTGTTAGACACCTGACCACACGGTCCAATGTCTAGATTCACAAGCTTTCACCGCATGCAAAAAGAAAAATCTAAATAATATTTCTATGCTACATACATTTCTTAACACTGCATATATTACCACTGTATATCTGTTCACATAAGTGTGTATAGATATAACTATACATTTCCAATTAATTTAAAGGCAATCTGAGCAAATCTATGAGAATCAGCCTTTCAAGGTTGACTGTGCTTAGGTTTAGGGAAAACAGTATCACAATACATTTTTGAGAATTCTGTAAGCAGTATTACACATAGTTAAAATAATATTAAGACTACAGCCTATATAAATTTCTGAGAATTCTGTAAGTGGGCTACAATGGCACACACAAAAAATATTATGACTGTGGCCTGAGATTCTAAACAAAAAGATATTTTTAAGAAGTCGTGAACTTAGAGTCTATTATACTGAGTGATCTATCACAGAAACAAAGAGCTGAGTACCACATGTTCTCACTCATAAGAGGACCTTGAACAATTATCATAATACTATAAGAAAGGAATTGGCAGCAGTGGGAAACTGCTGGGAGGGAGCACACCTGAATAATGAACATTTGTATACCTAACCCTGAATTGTACCTCACATCTTTAAAATAAAAATTTTTTTAAAGTTGAGGAGACCTCAAGAACAAGATTTTAATTAAGTAAGAGTATATTAACCCACTTACAACGAAAAGTCAAAAGTGCCTTAATAAACCACTAAATTTTCACAAGTTGTTCTTCATTATGATTATATATTTAAATGATATACAAAATGAAATAAGACATCTCCAAGACAGAAATGCAGGCCTGCCAGTTAGCTTATGTGGCAAACAAAACAATGGCTTCCCAAGATGTCCGTGTCCTAATCTCTAGAACTTGTGACAATGTTAACTTCACACGGCAAGAGGAACTTGGCGTGTGTGATTAAGGTGAGATGGGCATACTACCTCCATTATCAAGGTGAACCCAATCTAATCACATGAACCCTTAAAAGCAGAGAAACTTTCCCAGCTCTGGTCACAGTGCTATGTGACTAAAGAAGAAAGACCCAAAGGATGCGATGTGAATATCACTCAACTTGCCTCGTTGGCTTTGAAGACGGAGTAAAAAAAGTCAAAAGAAAGAGTCGGGCTCGGCAGCTCAGCCTGTCATCCTGCGCCTTTGGGAGGCTGAGGTGAGTGGATTATCTGAGCTTGTGGGTTCGAGACCCGCCCGGGCAGCGAGACCTCATCTCTACAATAAATCAAAAACTCAGCCGGGCGTGGTAACACATGCCTGTAATTCCGGCTACACGGAAGGCTAAGGCAGAAGGATCGCCAGAGCCCTGCAGGTCGAGGCTGCGGTGGCCGGGAGCAGCCACTGCACTCCAGTCTGGGCGACAGAGTGAGACTCCAACTAAAAAAAAAAAAAAAAAAGTAAAAAAAAAAGTCAAAGGAATGTAAACAGTCTCAGGAAGCCAGACGAACAAGGAACTCCCCCTAGAACCTTCAAAAAGGAAGCAGGCCTGCCTATACTTTGATCTAAGTTAAATGAGACCCCTGTTGGACTTCTAAACTACAGAATATGAGATAATAAACTGTGTTACTTTAAGCCATAAAGTTTGTGGTAATATGTTACAGCAGCAGTAAAAAAACTAATACAGACTAGAACAAAATAAACTTCGGTTTAAGGGAAAGTTTAAGGACCAACCAAAAAAAAACTTAAGCTATGCTCCGAAGATGAAAAAATGTAAGGAAGAAGTAATGCCCCAAAGAAGAAACGACAAAATAATGATGGAAACAAAGCACAATTAAATAAGAAAGTCTATGCTAAAATGTGTTGTACTTAACAAATAGTTTGCTATACTTCCTTCAACTGAGAACTCCTAGAGTTCAGAAACCAAGTCTCGTTTGTCTAAATAAAGAATATCGCTGACACAAATTAGACACTGAATTTTTTGTTACAGAAATTTTTATTTTATATTTCACTCCTGATTCTTCTAGCAGACAGAATAATCGGAGCATGGAAATCATTTTCAAAAAGTATTGTCCAAAGAACGTTAAGTCACAAATCTAAATGAGTTTGTAGCTTCTGGTCCGGATAATTTCTTGATATTTAGGGGTTATGTAGGGCTAGTCAATTGAACGTTTAGTGATTTGAACATTCAGAAAGTGAAAGACAAGCTAGCTGACTAGAGATGAATAAAATTAGTTTAGATTGTTCAAATAAAAGCAAAAAGGAAGAAGGTAGATCTGTGCATTATGAAGTTAAAGATAATACTAAAAATGATTCTTGAGATGGCAACTAAAAAATACTTCTGAGGGCTAAAAGAAAACAGAACATTTAATTGTAAAAATTGGACTGGCTTAGATTCAGTAAGAACAGACATACTGGATTTATTTAGTGTATTTTTCAGTCAACTTGCCATACCTCCAAGGTCAGAGAAATTCTTAAGACATAATACATCTGGATTTCAATAGGCACTTAACAAAGTTTTACAAAATGTTTCTGTAGGCAAGATGAAGAAATAGAATTAGAGAACAGGACACTGAAGAAGTTCAATGAACACTTCTTCAGTGTTCATTGCAAAGACTAGAAGTTAATGGGCACATGCACCCTTGGAAAGAGATATTTCAAAGGATATCCACCAGACAATTCTCATTAACCCTGTCCTCACTAGTTCAACATTTTAATAAGATAAGGGCATTGATAGCAAGTTGATTAAATAGTTGAATAAAGCTGGAAGGAATAGTAAATCTAATATAGGACTCTAGTGTTCATCTAGTGTGTGATGTATATGCCAGTATTCACCTAGTCTATTATTATAATATAATTATATGAATTATAATGACAACTGTTTATGGAGAGACAAAAACATAAACAGGTCATAGGGCAAACAAATGTGATTATTGGGTTAATAATGTCAGTTTTGTCACTGCTTTGGTTACCCTGCTTGGGGAACTTATCTGACCTTTATTCCTGTTCTTTCATTTATAAAATAGAAATCACAATAACCTCTATCACACAAGTTTGTTTGGATCTTTAAAAAGATGACCTATGTAAAAAAAAAATTTAAGCACTAAATATACATTTTTTTAATTAGACATAAAATAATCTGCTTAAAATAAAAACCACTGGACCTTAGAACATGAATTAAATATCTTTGAAGCCATGTGTGATAAAAAAGAAAAGTAAGCATTTCCTATAACTGTATCTCTAGTAAAACTCAACAATATAGGCTATGTCTGCTAAAATAGATAATGTGATCCCAAGTTTTGGTGATAGACAAAAAAATGCTCAAGTCAAAGAAAGCAGTGGCCCTATCCTAGGCTGATATGTTCATCCCCAAGGAAGGACTGTATTCAATGTTAGACACTGGAATTTGAGAAAAAGCCAGGCATATCATGATCCCGAAGTCAGACTCAGGTGATTAACATCATAAAAAAACTAATGTTATGAGAAATATTGAAGCAATGAGAATATACAGCTTAAAGAAGAGAAGAATCAGCCAACTTCATGTAGTTAAATGGCTTTCATGTGGGAGATGGTTTTTGGTTCAGGAATAGACTGGGAATCAATCATTAAAAGTACTAGGTGGTCAGATTTTAGTTCAACCTGGGATTCATCATTTCTAATGATGATAACAACACTAATAATAGCGGCAAATGCTTATATGCTGGGTCTAGCCAACTATGTACCAGACACCATTATAAGTACTAGATAATAAGTCATCTAATCCTTCCAATGATCTTATGAGGAGATAGTACTAATACTATCTCCAATTTAAAGTTAGAGAACCTGAAGAACATAGAAGTTACATAGCTT
The DNA here is from genome assembly GCF_000164805.1 of Carlito syrichta. Taxonomy (NCBI): domain Eukaryota; kingdom Metazoa; phylum Chordata; class Mammalia; order Primates; family Tarsiidae; genus Carlito; species Carlito syrichta. The sequence goes on from NW_007258827.1 coordinate 215,405, forward strand.
GCGTAAAGTCATACTAGCAAAGGGTGTAGGAAGGATTTAAACCCAGTAGTCTAACTCCAAACTCCAGAGATATCTATGACTGTCTGAGCTCTCTGAAATGCAAAGTGTTGTCTTGGGGGGATAAAATAGAATACGGTTTCTTTTCCTGAAACTGCTAAGCAAAGAGTGATCTTATGGCCTCTTCTTCAGGTGGGTGAATAACATGGTTTGTTGAGATTTCCCATTCATCCACCAACAGTACTTTCTGGGGGATTTCTATGAGTCAAATTCTGCACGCTGGGAATACCAGCGTGAATCCATGACAGAGTTTCTACCTTCATAAAGTGTTCAGATTGGTGGTGCATACAGGCATTAGCAAAATAGTTCATTAAAATTGTGATTTTTGCTGCTAAAGCAGAGGATGTGATGGTAGGAAAATATATCACGGAGGATCCTTTTCTGTCTGGAATATCCAAGTCAACATTTCTGAGAAAAAGATGGTTAATGTTATTTCACCATCTATTGAAATGTGTCTAGTGACATCTTCCCTTGCTTAACCTTTGGTATACCATCAGGGGCCACGAGACCCAATTTTAGTTTTTCAGTTTCTTTGGTAAAAGGTTCTAACTATTTGGAAGAATTGATGTTCCATGACATGTATTCTTTTATTCTTTATTAAAGGTCTGCAAGGAACAAAAATAAAAATTACTTATGTACAGGGTGCCCTAAAAATGCATACACATTTTAAGAAAGGAAAACATGTCTTAAGGGTCACCCTTCACTAGTATGATTTTAAACAAGCTATGTAACTTCAGGTTCCCTAGCTTTAAACATGTCCTCCCTTGTGCATCTGGCAACACATAAGGGTATCTGGTCAGCTACCAAGGGGAGAAAGGGCCAGCTAGAGGCTCAGACTTCACCTGCATGCAGCCCACTTTTGTAGCAAATCTTCACTTGTACCACACAACTCTAAAAGACATAAATAAATAAAGACCTGGAAAGAAATAAATAGCATAAAATAAAAATAAAAATAAATTGATTATAATAATTAGTGTTTTTACATCTAAAAATAAAAATGTTCTGGCCTGACATCATGACACACCCTTGTAATCCCAGCACTTTGGGAGGCCAAGGCAGGAGCTTGAGCCCAGGAGTTCAAGACCAGCCTGGGCAACATAGGGAGACCTCGTCACTACAGAAAATCAAAAAATGAGTCAGGCATGGTGGGGTGCTCCTGTGTTAATCATAATATAGACCGATAACAAAAGATGAATTGGTCATATTTGGCTTCTGAAGTTACAAGAGGTCTTCAAAGTGGTTCCCATCAGCATCCAGAAACTTCTGATGACAGTAAGTCATTGCAGATCTTGTTGCTGTGTGAGGCTTCCCGCATCTTCCCTGGTGTACAGCTCAGACAGGACCACGTATCTTAAACTCATCACAAATGCGTGCAGTTGTTAGGTGTGTTAGAGGTGCTGTTGCATACTCACGCCTCTATTGTCATGTACTTCCTCAAGGTCCTTGAATTTCAAATACCATTTCAAAATGGCCTTGCACTCCTCAAAACGACAACCGTGCTTCCGCCATTTTCTTTGACTGTCCTGCCTGTCACATACTGAAGCTAGCATTCATTAGATTAGCACCATCTTTTGAGTGAATGTCATGCTACACATTGCTACCATAATCCAATTCAACTTGGAAAAGTAATACATAACTAACATCTCTGAAAATGTGTAGACCTTTTTTGGCACCTGCAGTATTTTTAATGGAATGAAATCCATTCTGCCTCACAATTACAAATTGAGTCCATTCAAACTTTTAAAAAAATCTAAGATACTTTTCATCTTGAAATAATTCCCTATTTCATCATTCTAAGTGTTGTTTCATCAATTATCATTGGTTGTTCCCAGCAATGCTAAGAAAGATTAAATAACAAGAAAACAGAAAAATGATGAAATTATCTTAAAAGGATGATGCAATAGTGAAATAAATAGTCACCGTGGCTTCATCCTTCAATTTGCACACCGAGTTGACCAAAGTATTGTGTCATTAATTTCTAAAACAGATAAAAGGAGACCAGAGACACAATCTTTTAGACTGCTTTTAGCTTTCATTGAACACAGTTGAGAATGCAGAAATGTTGTTTTCTCCCCATATGGGCAAAAAGAAAAAAAATTGACAGAAGACGATGATTCACAATTATTAGCCGAATCAGAGTATGAATGCAAAGTGACAAACGCCAGCACTCCAGACTAGAACGAGGATGGTGAAATGGATGGCATGAGAGAAATCTCAGACTGTGAGTCCTCAGATGACAAAATCCAATATCCTATCCCAATTCAAGGCTAATGAGCAAAAACAATCTTTTTAAGGACAAATAAATACATATTCTCATTCACTTAGTTATTTAATGAGGGAACCTCATAATGTAAATTTTAAGACAAGAACTTTGTCTTGTTTCGTTAAAAGACCATGTAGCGATATCCTTTCGCCTTTTGCAACTTCAAGGTTTATAAGTGACCAAATGTTGAAGCATGTATGTATACAGAAGTATCTGGAAAGGAAAATCATGGCCTTCACAGCCACTTGGATGCAGCTGAAGGCCATCATAGTAAGCGAACTGTCGCAGAAACAAAGAACTGAATGCCGCATGTTCTTACTCATAAGCGGGCCCTGAACACTAGTCACATGAGCACAAGAGTGGGTAGGAGGGGCAGCGATGGAGAAGAGGCACGTGGCAACACATAAGGGTATCTGGTCCGCTACCACGGGGAGAGAGAGCCAGCGAGAGGCTCAGACTTCACCTGCATGCAGCCCACTTTTGTAGCAAATCTTCACTTGTACCACACAACTCTAAAAGACATAAATAAATAAAGACCCGGAAGGAACTAAATGACATAAAATGAAAATAAAGTTAAATTGTTTATAATAATTAGTGTTTATAAATCTAAAGATAAAAATGTTCTGGCCTGGCATGGTGGCACACCCTTGTAATCCCAGCACTTTGGGAGGCCAAGGCAGGAGGATTGCTTGAGCCCAGGAGTGCAAGACCAGCCTGGGCAACATAGGGAGACCTCGTCTCTACAGAAAATCAAAAAATGAGTCGGGTGTGGTGGGGCACTCCTGTAGTCTCAGCTACTGGGAAGGCTGAGGCCAAAGGATTGCTTGAGCCCAGGAGGTCGAGGCTGTGGTGAGCCGTGATTGTGCTGTGATCGTGACAGAGTGAGACCCCAATACAAAAAAAAATGCTATAATTAGCAAAGGAGATGATTATTAATCAAAAAACTATAAGCTATCACTATTTCAAAAGGTTCATCAAGCAATTCATTTAAGTGATTCAGGTGCAAGAAGAGCCAGCTATAATGATAAACTAGGAGCTAAGATATATTTAAAACTTGAAATCACTATTCACAAGATGGGTATCTTTCGGTACAAGAGTGACAACTGATAACCATTAGTTTCATTCAGAGAGCAGTGTCTGTTTCAGGCTGATATACCTTCAAAAGCCAGAAAACACAAAGCAAAAATTTGGGTTTGCACCATTTAAATGGTTATTACATTTTTAAATAAAGCTGCTTTTACTATTCCTTTATTCTTACTTCCATATTTGTTACACAAACGAAAAAGCATCCACGGTCTTGTGAGTAGAAAGTCCTGCTTAATGTTGAAGATGGACAGGGAAAGGAAGATCCTACAGCAAGAACAGGGTGTGTGGTAGCTTCGCAAAAGTATTTATTCCCTTCAAACCCGGTTCCAAAATTGTGAGGTTCACACTTTTTGTGTTTTTCTTCTCACCGTCTGGCATCATTTAAGTTGTATGCTTTACTCCACTCGCGTATTGCCAGGTCCCAGAGGAACTGGCATTAATTTCTCTTCCTACTTTCAGAGTAGGAATTATATTGGAAATCCACCTCCAAAAACCAAAGCAGAACATGTCGGCAGGCAAAATTATAAGTTTTTTCAATAAGGAAAAACAAGATAGCGGAAACGGCTCCCACTAAGTTATGAATTATAATTACATTATTAGAATTCTAGAGCTTCCATGACAAAGTATCGCAACCTGGGTGGCTTAAAATTCACGTAAATATTCTTTCAGAGTTCTGAAGGCTAAAAGTCCAAAATCAAGGGTCAGCTCAGAGAGAATTGGTTCCACGCCTTGCTTCTAGCTTCAGGCAGTGACTGGAAATCTTGGGGTTCTTTGCTTGTAGATACATCAACCTAATCAGCCTCCATCTAAATATGGTGTCCTCCTGTCCATGTGTTTGTGTCTCCATCCAAATGTATATTTTCTTATAAGGACACCAGTCATTTTGAATTTAGAATTTGCCCTAATCCAATATGACCTCATCGCAACATGATTATAACTCCTAAGATCCTATTTTCGCATAAAATCACATTCACTGGTTCCAGGTGAACATTAATTTGGGGAAGGAACTATTCAACCAGGTACAAACGACACTTACCACAAATAACAGCTCAGGAAATGTATGTGCTCTTTAACGGGCTAGAAATGGAAAGAATAGAATGAAAAGAGTGCAAAGAAAATATTTGATAATGTGGAAGAAGGAAGGGCCCAGTGTTTGATTTAAAATGTTCAAAAATTAAATATTGACACAGTAAATATATCCCTATACCTATATTAGGCAGAAGATGAGGGGGCTTGTTTGAAGTTTCACTTGTGAGAAATCTAAAACAACCTAAAATTAAAATGTGGAGTAACTTTCTTTTTGCTCTCATCTTTTTACTTTTTTGATTTTTACCCCATTTGTATTATACATTTATTTTAGTTATAACTTTCTGTTAAATTTTTCATAAGAGTAGCAAACATTGTACTTCTGGCCTGCATGTCAATAACAGAATTCTTTTTACTCTTCATTTTTGAAGTTTGTTGGTTTGTCTCTTTCTTTGTTTGCTTGTTGCGTTGTTTTATTTTGTCTGCTTTTTTATGGGGCTTACGCCTCAATTCTGGTGAGCAAAATCAAGTACTACCGAGATATTTAACAGATCAAGGATCCATTTGATCATTCATATTTCTGCAGCCCAGAATACTCTTTTGTTCCCAAGTAGTTTCCCTATCAAAATATGCATTTCTTTGTGTTAACTTTCATTTCCAGACACTGTCTTACCAATGAGATGTCCAGGCTCCTGTTTCCACAGTGCACAAGACTCTGTGGGATAAATTGTTGAAATATTTTGTACAGAAAAGCACTCACAAATCCTGTTAACAGTAATGGCACGAGTGTGCAAGATCCCACAGGCACCACTGTGTCCCCTCACTGCCTTGAAATGCTACCAATTACTATTAAAAAGTCTTTCAGTCAATGTCATTATCAGAAATGTACTAATGACAGATAATTTTATTTCATACATTACTTAGCAAGTACTCATTTTTTTTAACTGATGCTGTATAAACTGGAAAAGAAGAAAACCGAAACCTCTTTTTCTTGGTAAAGCACTAATTTATTTGTTTTGAGCTCGTGTGTTGAACAGACAGGCAGGAGGTGATACAGTCAGTGGTGAGTGACACATTATGTTCCATGGAGCTACCTGTGTGGCATCTTTTGTGATGTTTCATATGGCTTCTGCTAAATTCCACTTCAGAATTATCTCCTGCCTGGATGCATTAAGGGCGCAAGGCTTTTCATTTACAAAACCCTTGGTGATCACCCTTTGCAGTCTGCTGGTAAGTAAAAAAGCTCACTAGACTGAAGCATTGGCTGTTATCCGATTTTCAAGGGAAGCTTTTTATATTTAAAGACGTGCGTTGATTGACATCTCCTTTGTGTGAGGTCCTTGTGCCGGTGAAAAGACCGCAGAAGCGGCACTGAGCAGCAGGGTGTGACTGCAATCCTCTTCCTAGTGTGTCTTCCAGCCAGAGAAAACCCAAAGCAACCCACCTAAAAAAGAATAGATGACTTGAGTCCCATCCTGGCAGAAAGGTGGGTTCTCAGTCTCCTCCAGGAAAACGACTGCCCATCCCACAAGTTCAATAGTTCCCTTCTTTCTACTGCAACTACTACAAAATTCTCTCTCTAAATTGTTAAGGCTGCTGTGAGGAAACTGATCTGTTTGCTTCCACCAGTATTGTATATAACCAGAAAATAATTATGCAACATACATACAAAGAGAATTTCTAGTAACTTTGGTGTGCAATATTTTAATTTTAAAAAGATATACAAGGGAAAAAAAAAAAACTCTAGGCCCTCCAATTAAAAATCTTGTTTTGTGATTTGGTCTCTAGGGTTGACCACAGCGGATTGAATATGTGTTGCAGTTAATAATTTTGGGTTCTGAAATACAAAAAAGTAGAGATAATTCCTTTCAGGTTGTTTTAAAAAAATTAGAGCCAGGCTCGGTGGCTCAGCCTGTAATCCTGCGCCTTTGGGAGGCTGAGGTGAGTGGATTGCCTGAGCCCCCAGGTTCGAGACCCGCCTGGGCAGCGAGACCTCATCTCTACAATAAATCAAAAAATCAGCGGGGCGTGGTAGCGCAGGCCTGTAATTCCAGCTACTCGGAAGGCTGAGGTGGAAGGATCGCCAGAGCCCAGCAGGCGAGGCTACGGTGGCTGGGAGCAGCCACTGCACTCCAGTCTGGGTGACCAAGTGAGACTCCAACTTGCCGGAGACCTCCTTCAGCCGGGTTCAGCTACCCCAAAGGTGGAGATGGCATCGGCGATTGGGGGTAAGAAAAAAGAGAGAGAAAGCAAGAGACTGGACACCAGTCTAGTACAGAAGTGATGTGTGTTATTGGGAATTACAACGGGTCTTTTATACACAAAGTCAGATGTGGGAGGGGCGTCCCCCACCCACCAGAAATCTTAATCCATGAAAACTTAATCAATGATTGCCTTTAAACCCTTTTCATATGATAATCTTAAAATCCCAAAACAAAGGATAACCTAATCCGTGACTGATATATTCTATAAACCTTTTTCATCCTAAGCTGATTGATTTATGCCAAGTTAAACAATTCTGTAGAAGCTTAAGTATTTACTTTACAAACGAAAGTGGCCCATCCCAGAATGTTTGGAATGTGGTCCAGTCCAAAGTTCACAGTGGGCTACCTGCAAGTAACCCAACTGCATTCTTTCAACAAAATGGCTGTCTTCTAAAACTATATTCTACAATTTACACCTTCAATAAATCCTAAGAACATGACCCAGAAGCCTGTGACCAATACTAAGGCTCTTAGATGTGACACAAGTTTGAATTATAAGTTATGTGAAAGCCAAAACTGCAGTTTGCAGAAGAATGGGAGCAATGAGCTTCTAAAGTTAGCTTGTGTTCTTCCCGATCTCAGAGTCTCTTATGTTTTGAGCTCACAGGAGCTTAATCTGGTTAGTGCTGAGTAGAAAGGGGGAGGAAATGGGGTCAAATAGCTCCCGAATGCATCCTAGTGGTCTCAGGGTCAACGGCCCTTCTTGATCCCTAACGCTCAGTGGGCCTCCGTGGCTGACTCCCAACACCAACTCAAAAATAAATAAATAAATAAATAAATAAATAAATAAAATAAAAATAAAAAATTAGATGGTAAGTAGTTCTCTAAGCAGCCCTACACACATAAACACACACAAAATAAATGATGACTTTAGACAATAGTTACATATTTGAAGGGAAAAGAGGAAGGTCTTTACAAGATTCCCATGGTTAGCTTTCAAATATCTATATTCTTAATCAGTGAAATAAAACCTAGGACACTCTCAAATGTTTAGCTAAACTAGGGGAAAAACTGATACAGTAATGATAATGGTAACAATAATGAACATTTATTGAATAGATAATATGTGTCAAATACTATTCCAGATACTTTGCATATATTAACTCATTTAGTGACTTAACTCTCAGAATAACCCTATGAAATGGGTACTCCAATAACATATATAAAGTTATCCTTAAAAACATTACATGTAGTTCCATCTGATTTACTCAAAATGCAATTGGTAGATACTATAATTTTTGTGTTGTTGTCTTCATACTCTATAGATATCTTAGTCCTCCAAAGCTATTTACCATCTGTTTGGATGTTTGGTAATCAATATACTGAAATGAAAAGTTCACCTATAGGAAATGCATGGTCACTGTTTTCATTGGAGGAGGGGGCTCATTATAAGCATGTGACTTTGCAAATTTCCTGAAATGCTGTGATATGAATCATTTTCCATGCCCTTTGCCTCTCTCCCCTTCTCCAGCCCTGCTGACTCCCATAACACAATAGACTGCTTCATATTCCAATAATCCGATTGTTCAAAGAGATCCTTATAGCAAGTTATACTTCCCCCACTAATCCTGGTGAACTGCCTAGGCTGATTAAGAGAATATAAATGAGCTGGGCGCGGTGGCTCAAGTTTGTAATCCCAGCACTTTGGGAGGTCAAGGTGAGGGGATCGCCTGAGCCCGCAGATTCGAGACCAGCCTGGGCAAATTGGCGAGACTTCATATCTCTACAATAAATAGAAAAAATTAGCCAGGCACAGTAGTGTGCACCTGTAGTTCTGGCTACTTGGAAAGCTGAGGCAGAAGGGTCGCCTGAGCCCAGCAGGTTGATGCTGGGATGCTGGGGTGGCCGTGAGCGTGCTGCTGTATTCCAGCCTGAGCAACGGAGTGAGACTCCAACTTAAAAAAAAAAAAACGATTTTATGTGGCTAATTGCTCAAGACCATCATAGACAAAGAAGAAAGATACCTGCCCTCAAGTAATCAGTCACTAATGAGAGCTATATTAATAGAGACAGCCAGGAGAGGGAAGATATGGGTAATATTTTGCACTTTAAATCTTTAAGACTTGGTGAATACGTGGATATGGAGACTGAAAGAGAACAAGACCATGATGGCACCCAGATTTATAGCTAGGCCAGTTTTATAAACAAAAAAGGTAGGTATCAACAGAGAAAATACAAAAACATGATAAAATGGGTTCCGTGTACATTTTCACTTGATTTTTATGCATGCAATTCAAGCAGGTTATGAAGTCACAATATATTTTGTGGGATCTAAACAGCCATTTTGAACACCTTGTATTCACCACTTAATCCTATGGCCTTTCCTTCTTCAGATCCTGCCCTAGGGACCAGCTCCAAGCTGGCTGAAGCCAGCTCCCCACTGGTGCAACCTGACAGCAAGCACTTGCTAAACAATGCCCCGGGCTCATTGGCCTATGAGAACCCACTGGCACCCAACACATGTCTAGTCCAGAAACACAAGGGAATTAAAATCTGTCCATGAACTCACCCGTGGCTAACAGGAAATGAGAGCCAAGAGATAAGTGTTCTCTCGTCCTAGCTCCTGGATAGAGGGTTCTGTGGCCCATGCCACAGGACCCTCAGAAAGTCTGTAAGGTAAAAACAATGGAGCCCCCCCATGTGGCCACGTCCATTAGGCACCCAGTGCTGTTCCCACGTCTCTGTTTCACTCCTGCTTCTCCCTCTCTCTCTAGAGCCATTTCTAAAATAAACTACCTGCTTGCTGGGCTCCGCTTATGCCTCATGTTCTGCTTTTAGGGGAACCGAGTGGTGGCCAAAGTGAGTTTTAAATTCAAATAGCAAGTGAGAAAATATGAACGGTTTTGCCACAAACCCGATAAATTATGTTAATTAATTCAAATTATCAATGCTGAGATTTAGTTTATGTCAGAATTCAGAGTGGTGTTATAAATATGAGAGTAAATTTGAAAAATTAATAATATCGTATTATAAGGTAGCAAATTCTTGTCTTTTATATTTTACTACAGACATTAGTAACTCAAAAGCAGCTGAACATAACATTGCCTTAAATATTGGCAGGTCAATAATATGGCATGAACAAAATATATTAGCAAACTTCCTTAATATGTAATGTTGTATCTTCTACTTAGTCCCTGTTAAGTAAGAATGCAAAAAATTGAGAGGTTTTTCATGATAAGTTATGCAAATGTCTGTATTCATTATATTAAATCCTGAATGATTTCTGAAGATGTAAACATGTCTTTTTCCTCTCTTAAAAAAGATGTTGGAAATGGAAACATAGAAATGTGACCATTTATAAGGTTGTTATGCCTGTTTTAGTCTATGCATCAGGATATATGACAAAATAATCCAGATTTAAATGTAACAAAGAAACTAAAATTGCCACATTAGACGATATTTAGGTTAACTATCTGACTCTTAATATCCTGAACAATAATTATTTGTATGATCTTTGAAGGCTTTTCGTTACAGATATTATCATATAGATATTTCCAGTATTTAGTGAGCCTTCCTGTCATTAATCCTGCTTAAAGTAGGGTTTTTATTCCAAGAGCCTATTTGTGAAGCCCCTTGATAACCTTTTGAGTACAATAACAGATTGATTCATGTGTGGAAGTTATGATATTGTACTCTAAGTCTTCTTAAAAGCAACATTCCAGCAACACCATGGCCTAAAATGAAAACTAAGAAGAAGCACATAAGAACATAGTCTAAATCTCCAGGCCAGGAGGCATGATATTCCTTCCATAAGTGGTTGGTATCAACGTCAAAACTCCTCCTGCCTTGTGGTATGTAACTTTAGTTCTGAACCCTTGGAGAGATTGCCTCCTATACAATTGCCATTCTTCCTAGCAGCAACCAAAAAATGTCCTTGAGGAGGTTACATACAACCACCACCTATTTAAAAGCAGATTGTTGAAGAATGGGTGAGGCCCTTGAGAGGAGTAGGACTGTTTTTTCATACTTTCAAAGTTGGAAATTAATCTGGTTCTTTCACATCGGGAGGAACTATGGTGACTAATCTGTATGCATTCCTTTGATCTAGATGGCCTGTGTGGGAAGGCTTTCCCAGGCATTGGTTGTAATAGCCATGCAGTGAGAGTGTGGGCTGGCCCACTGCTTCCTGTGAAGCTAGGGTGGCAGGGGTACCGGGATGCCTAACTTGCTCCTCGTTGATGTGTGCTGGTGTGAGCAAATTGCCTGTTGTGATGCCTCGTTTAACCTCCAGGTCAGCAGGTGGACCTATAGGTAAGGTCTGGCTACTGTGGATGTGGATGGGCATTTACCTGATCCTGATTCACTGGAAAAAGTGCTCTGTTGTCTCAACAGTGAGCTTGTCTGCAGAGTGCACTGTGGTCTGTGTTTCTCCACCACTAAACATCTCCACGTAATGAACATGCATGTGTACCCCCAGAAACTAAAATTTAAAAATAAAAAAAGCAGGTTGCTAAACATGCCCCAACAGACAAGAACAGACACCCACCATTGGAACTGCAGAGGTAGAACTCTTATGTAAGAGCACTGTTCATCAGCATTGTGCTTGGTTTTTATTCGGCACAGAACACAAATCATCTCAAAGGCACTTGCTCAGATGAGAAAATGTGCCAAGCATTAATTTCCAAAAGGCTTGGAGATTTTTTGTGTGTGTCAAAAATGATACAAATAAAGTTTTGGGATGAGGAAGGATTTTCGTTTGTTTTGTTTTGTTTTTATCATTTTATAAAGCCTCAAATCTCAATTTAGCTTAGTGTCTAAATACAGAAATGCCAGTCTGTTTATATTTAATTCCTGCTATTTAACTGGAAAAGTTTAGACAGAATTTTGCTTTTACAATGAATAGCTCTGTAAAATCAGTTATTAAAATAGTTCTGCCCCTTCCCCTTCCTTGGGAAGGTGAATCCCCTCTTTCTCTCTCTCTCTCTCTCTCTCTCTCTCTCTCTTTCTCTCTGTCTCTTTAATTTACTTTCTAAAAAACCTATATTTTCTAATCTACAAAAAAATCTTTGTCTTGCACATACCTCTCCTGAAATGCAGAAATGTGGATTATTATAATAGATTCTCCTTAAATCAAACTTTGACTATCTAAAATAATACAGATCGTTTTGAAGCAAATTTTGATTTCTGAATATCTGAAAATTTCTTTTATAATACATCTCATGCTTTTCAACAATTTTGGGAATTTAAATTATCAAACAAAGTGAATATTTGGCAGTTATTTCATTTCAATCATTTATTTGCTATTTTTTAATTTCCTGATTACAATTTGCTTAAAAACTTCAGTAAGTATAGCAGTTAAATATAATCTAGACCTATGTCATGGCGGAAAATAAAAATTGTGAAGAGTGTGTAAAGACATAATTCAGATAGAGCAAAAAAAAATGGTCTATACAACAGTTCAGGCAGAATTCTCTTCATTTCGAAACCAAATACAGTATAAGAATAACCAAACAAGCAAAAATGAAAATAAATAATTAATTGCCAAGAAAACTGTGGATACTGGTCTTTAATGATTTATTGAGGCTTTTTAAGCCAACATATTTTGGTTCCATCCGTAAGAGACAGCCATATGACCTTTCCCACCCTTACAAGCTTCTAATCCACTACCTAATGAAGCCTTGACCGACCACGGCGACCTAGCCCTCAGTGCACGCCCTTTTAATGCCCACCAAAGCCAATGAACAGCTCAGACGTGCAGCAATATCGTCTCCCTCCTCGAAAACTCCACTCCCTCCCACACTTTCGACTGCTAAATCAACATCTCCAACTCCTTCTCTCCTCTGAGCCCTAAACAAACACTTCTAGCTGCCTGCTTGACATTTCCACCTAGACATTCTTTTTAGAACTTCAAATAGAATGCACTTTAAAACCAAATTTATTTTCCTCCGTTGTTAGATCTTCACACTGCTCTCTTGTCTATTTCGGGAAACACCGCCACAAGAGCACAGGTGGAAGACTTCAGGTTTATATTCAAAGTCTCCATCACTGATGGTAGAAGCTGTGTAGATAATAGGAAACAGTGACACCTTTTAAAAGAGACCTCCCTACTTCCTGTTTCTAATGCAACCATCATAACTCAGATTTCTACTAGCTTTGTGCTCATTTACAGAAACCTCTGGTTGATGGCTCCTCCTCTTGGAGCAAGGATAAGATGGGGGTCCACTCCTGATCAGATTGGTTGTTTATATCATACCAAATGAATCTTCCATAACATAGTCCTGAAAATTTTCCCAGCTTACTAAATAAAGTCCAGACTCTGGTCTTTCACAACACAGGCCCACCCAGTAGTCTGTATTTTTCTTGTTACCTCCCTGTCAAATGTGCATACTCCAACTTTAAATGGAAGGACACTGAGAAGCTCACTCTCTGACCTTCTGCTGTCTTTTTCCCCTAAAGAAAGCCATGAAAGAATTCTCTGTCCTTCTTCCCCTGGAAGTAGGTAAGAAGGCCCTCATTCCAGAGGGGTCCTGCCCAAAATCCAGAGGCCAAGAAGAATCTGAACAAATAGGTCTTATTAAATGACCCCCCCCATTTATCTCCATTGTTGCCCACCCTCTTTTTGTCCAACCATGGGTAGACATGACGTCCATTCTTCATCAAACCCAGGCATGAAAAAGAAAGATTTTCCTGTTTCTTTGGGTCTTCATTTCTGAAGGCTCCTTTTCCCATAAAACTTTTATTAGATAAGTGTGTTATGCTTTTCAAAAAAACACATATACTCCAGCCAAGATGGATTGATCATCATTTAACAATCATCTTGGTTGTGCGTTGGTGACTCATGCCTATAATCGAGCACTTTGGGAGGCTGAGGTAGGAGGATCACTGGGGGCCAGGAGTTTGGGACTAGCCTGGACAACATAGCAAGACCGCATCTCTAAATTTTAAAAAATAAATAAATAAAAATAAAAATAAACAAGGTTATCCATTAGAACAACCACAGCAACAATCATCTTCTACACTCACCCCCTGTGAACTTTTACTGGAAATATTTCATGGGCTTTAATTCCTCTTTTTGACATTCTAACCTCTTTAAATTCTATTAACACTTCAAGAACTGGCTCTTGGGGTGTTCATCACTGCCCACTATAGTACTCCATGTAACCTACATGCAACAGGGACTAAATTATGCATCCAAATTCTGAAGATGCAAACTCTCTTAACCCTGCATCCTCCACTGAGAGGTGGTGTGATGTTTGATTGTGAGAAACTAATTAGAGACACAAGTCTTTTGAATAATGAAGTAAAGTCTCCCAGGTAGAAATCCAATCAGAAGTTATTCGTATTCTCACCTAACATCAGGGATGCTGGAAAAAAAAATTTCTTCCATTGCAGCTGCAGTAAATGTTCTTTTCTGGAGGCATTTGCATGCATTTTTAAGAGCACATAAAGAACTATCTCTCCAGCATCATGCAATTATGTGTAGTAACAAATAGACACAGAAATAGCTGGTGCAGTGGAAGCTGATGTGTCCTCGAGACTGAGCAGTAACCAACTGCATGCAAATAAACTAAAAATTATTTTTAATTAGTATAGCACTCTTTCACAAAACAGACACCAGCATAACATGAAAAAGACTAATTCAGCTCAGGAGGAAGCAAGAAAGTGATGGTGTGGACTCAGGACAAAGATATTATTCCAGCAACTCCTGGCTATGGGTTTTATGTATGGTCTAATGACACGACATGGGACTGATAAAACAGAGTCACATTATAGGAAGATATATTTATTATTTCCAATCATTTCACAGATGTATAAACAAGACTGTCAATTCCTTAACTAATTTTAGGTCCCAAACTCTAGAGCAGTATCTCATCCTTTCTTATTTTCTTCATACATTGGCCAATTATGAATTTTCTTCTTTAAAAACCTCACATTTCTGTACTGAAGAGTTTGTGGAATTCTAAGGTAATATAAGCGTTTCAGTAGTTGTATTTGATTTTCATCTGGCTAAGCGTTGGGCCTTTTCAAGATAGAAATGAAAGAGCACAATGGCAATAGGCTTCAATAAGTAGCAACGTGATTACAAAATAAATGTCAAGTTCCTGATCTTGCGTCATTAATTGCAACTTAACTTCATGGACAGTCATGTTACCACACAGCCAGATGCCATTCTGGATTTGGTTTTTCTGGAGGGCGCCTTCTTTTTTTTGCCCTGTTTTTGTTTGTTTGTTTATGTGTTTGTTTCTTTCCTCAGAAGTAACATTAACTTGATGAGATAAAACTACCTTTGATAAGAGACGACACAAGCAAGCATGACAGCCACATCCGTAGTGACTTAAATTTGGAGAGTTTCCAGTATTTCTATAGGATTACTGCAGGGCATTTAGGGGCTTGGTACTTAAACACTCAAACAGTCAACAGCTGTCAGGCTGCCAACAAACTGTCTTTTTTGGTAGCAGCTGTGTCTGCTGTCATCAGCCTCTTTCACACAATAGTAGTGAGCCAATGGCAAGCATTTTCCCCTGGATTATTAACAGATCACTGCAGGGAACATAAAAACGGGAGGAAGTGCTTCTTTATTAGAAAAATTGATGCAAGCAGGGAGAGTGAAAGATTAAAAGGTGTACTGTATTAACTGCATTAGAAAATTATCACTTACTTGAGAGGAATTTAGTTCCTACACTGTTGTTCAGTTTTCATGACATGCTTACAGGTAGAAATGAAGTATGAATAATCAAATACCTAAATTACGCTTTACGTATAAATTGCCATCTTTCCGACCACGATCAATTCACAGTCCACACCTCCATTTTCTTTCTTATTCCCATTCAAAATACGAGTCCAATTTCCTCCAAAGCATTGGCAGTTCTTGGCCTCTGAGGAAGGTCATTAAGTGGATAAGAGATCTCTGCGGTTTTATAATAAAATGCAAAAGAAAATACTTTTACAATTCTCTTCTCTTCTCTTCTCCATGGTATTCATAGATAGCTTGCCCTTCTCATTTTTTTTTTTAGTCTTCTTTATCTTCTTCCATTTATTCTCTTCTATCCCGAATAGAAAATAAAGTTATGCTTCATCAGTGAAGCAGACAGAAGAAGTGGAAATTAGACTAACTTTTACGAGGGGGACAACTAACTAATAAGGATGGATTCCATTTTTAAGGCTTCAAAAGAGTCTCGACATCCAAATTAATACTTTGGCAACTAATTATACCACACATGGTAAAGGCAGAAGGAAGTGATTTTCAGAGGCTCACAAACTATCTTCAGGATCCTCTGTGAAATTCAGAAGTAGGCACAAATATTTCTTGGTTCTTCCTAGCATCCTCTTTCCTTTGTTTCTTCCCTGTTCCAGATGATCGGTTTTATTACACTTGCCTTCAAAATTCCCAGTGTTATCAAGGACAAGTTGATTTAAAAGTACCCAAACTCTAGTGTCAACACTCTGTCCTCCTGGTCACCAGTCAAAATTTAGCTGAAGCTGGTCTCAACTGACACTGAGCTGAGAGCTAGCTAAGGAAACGACATTCATGTCATTCAGAGGGAATCATATCAGGCTTGCTCTGGAAGGTGGAAACAGGGGTATGTGGACTGGACTATCAGAGCAAGACTCAGTATATATCAAATATCTCAAACAATTAGAAGAATATCTTGTTATTCTGCTTGAATTCAAGCTTATAATTAAAGCCTTTTCTGCTTTCCATGGAGACAAGTGCCTAAACAGGTGGTGTAAGAGACACTGTCATTTTGTTATGGTCGGCAAACGCCAAGACAGATCATTTTGGTGGAAATAATCATTTCGAGAATACCCAAGGGCGCTCACAGCATAGTTAAACGAAATATTCGCGCAGAGCGCAGACGATAGAAGAAAAAAAAAAAAAAACCAGGTAAATCATTCCAGAGGGAACAGTCAGAACAAAACTTAAAGCAAAATATTTTCTAACATCTGCAGCCAAGTACTCTGCTGGAAAATGAGAAGGATGGATTCCCTCTGGTAGCAAATGAGAAATTCAGTGGATGTATTTACCATGTTCTGTATATATTCATTGGAACATATGGCTCGATGAATTATTCTACATGATAAATCTCCACTGAGCAGCCTGCAACCCACTCAGGCCCTGAACCTTCTGAAAGTGGCAAAACCTCCTGCCAAGTGGTGTCATTCAGGAGAACAGAGGGTGAGAGAAAATAAATTGCATGCAGCCTTGGTTGCTTGAGCGTGCTCCTGTGATCTGTATAAAGCAAGGCGGGTGATCTGCCTGACTTCATCTGAGAGTTTTTGGAGTGGGGAGAAGCATGAACGTTTATTTTTTTCCTAATAAGTGATGGCAGGGAAAGCAGATCGTGTATAGCAGGCAGACTCTGGTTTCCAGACATCTCTCAATCTGCTTCCATCTATCTGGATTTGGAGCCGTCTGGACCTCTCCCAACAAGTTCTTGGCTCTGTGACAGAGCTGTTATCCTGAGCTGTGGTCTTGAATGAGCTGCACTGATTTACATAGGAGATGCTCTCTCGCCACGAGCAGCTTCTTGGGGTTAACTTGGGCTGACTCACGATAGCTCACTGTGAAAATGGTGCTCTCTGCTGAATTACCTCCCTGCAAGGAATCGGCAGAAACTGGATGTGGGCCGTGAGAAAGACACTGCACAATTTTCTTGGGGCAAGAGTGGCAATCAGGCGTGCCCGGAGGCCAAGGCCAAATTTCAGATAACTCACGTCTTTATAGTTGTGTCATCTGTAAAATTCTCATTTGCTGATCACCACGACCGTGGGAGAGAAACAGCAATGCTATCCCTGATCCACAGCTCGGAGCCAGATGGTGAAGCGCCTGTCCTAAGCAGGAATTTCACTCCAGGCCTGTTCCTGTGTCTTAAATTACATGTTATATATATAGTGGACGCTTGGATGTGAAGGAATTAAAGTGCCACACATGTTCCAGTGCTTGAAAAGCTACCTCTACGTATGGGCTTCCCAAAAGTCACTGTCAGAATGATTGGGGAAAAATTGGAGACGTTTACATTTAATCTAATGACCAGGTAATTAGCCAATTTAAAAGGGGGAGAAGTCAAAAATTCTACCTTTAAATATAAACAAAGAAGTTAGGCCATTGGTTTGCTAAGCCATGGTCAGACCACATGGCTCCTTGAGCCATGGTCACCATATTTCCTAGCCTTGGACTCCAGCCCAAGCTTGGGAAGGTGTATCTCCTCTCTCTCTCTCCCTACCCTAATTTGCATTCTAAATAAATTACATTTTCTAATCTAAAAAAAAAAAGAAAGAAATTAGAGTAGAAAGTTAGTGCATCTATTGATTGTATTGGCAACACTGTATTATTCTCCCATGAGGAAACTTACATAGAAATGAAAACTTCATAATTTTGAAAGTCAAGTTATCCTTTAAAAAAAGACAAATGGAGTTTTTAAACTTATAAAAAGCAACTTTTTTTGTAATTTTTAAAAATGGTTAGATTCCTAGGGAACCTAGATTCTGCCCAGAAAAGTAGCTAGAGAAGTCTAGAAATGAGTCCTGGGAAATAATCTGATTATGACAAACACAAGGCCCTAATCCAAAATAAAAGTGCAAACTGTCAGGTAGTCTAAACTATTCCCTTTTAACTAACACTAGCCAGATAATTCGCACTTCACTGAACCAGCCTCACCCCTGCAGATGCCAGCTTAGCCAATGCATTCCAAGAGCTGATTCTGAGTGAGAAGTGAACATAGATGTGTGTACAGTGTGTGTGACCGCAGTGATTGCAGTCTGTAACCTCTGGGGAGACTGGTTCCAGACTCTGCGTTGCTTACTTGATGTCCTTAGAATGGCCTCCACTTCCAAGCAGCCTTCTCTTAATGAGCGAGCAAGAGAGAGACCAATAAAGACTTGCTTCGACTGAATCCAGATTTGCCTTGATGACCTAAATCCATTTACAAAGGATATCAATTCATAAAGTTTAGCAAGAGGGCTCAAAAGGAATAAGTTGTTTTTTAAAAAAATTATCCTGAAAATATAAACTAAATGGAGGAACACAGGGAATGATCAAGAGAAATCAAGGTATCTGTAGATAGACAAAACCAGTGAACTTGATTTTTAAAAGGTATGTATAGGAAAATGCAAAGAAAGTGTCATAGCAAAACAGACAAAACACATTATCACAAAAGAATGCACACATACACACACACACAAACAAAATTAAGATGGCAAAAGTTTAATGTTGAGGCTTTGAAGTAAAGCGTTAAAAATTCTAAAATGCCATCACAGAATATACTGCTTAAAAGAATACAATTTTAAGACAGATGACCTGATTCTAAGCTTGATTTTGTTGCTTCTTCACCTGTGGGCCTTGGAAAATCTACCTAATTTCTCTGCTATATGATTTTTCCATTTGTAAGATGAGGATAACAACACTTCTCCATTGGGTTTTTGAGAACTGAATAAAATAAGGTAAATAAAACACTTTGTTCCACACCTGGCACAGAGGTAGCCCAAAATGAACATTTGTTTTATTTGGTGCTTGAGGACGGAAGGCACGGACTCAGCATTTAAGGTATGTCCTACAGTGATAACCAGAGACAGAGAAAAAGCAAGGCCATTCAATTTCTATCTTACTTCCACTTATTTAATAAAGAGAGTGATCTTCACATTGGAAATGATAGAGCAGACTTGGTTACCAGGGGACTGGAGTACAAAGTAGACAAAAGAAAGGATAAGAGGAAACCAAGTGGCTTTAAATTACCTTTAAGTCTCCAAGCACAGAAGAAATGCATGCAAGTGTAGTAAAGAAAAATCCATGTGCAATTCCAGAATGACTATTTGCAGATGTCTAGGCCTACACAAAAATTCAGAAAAATTAAAAATAATCAAATGTCTCCCCAATTTTCACAAGGGAGGGAAAGTAGATTCTGGAAAGTATAGCAAGCTACGGTCTATCAGCTTTTGCCTGCACCTCCTACTCCCCCCACCCCCCGCTTTTTTTATACTCCTATCTGTCGTAGGTGAACCCACCAATGAATCCACCAGGGTCAGGTCTTCTTCCAGACCCAATCTTATTGAGGCAAAATATATGTTCCTCTTATCCCAGTAGTGAGAATTAGAGTTAAATTCTTTCTATAAATTCAACTTCTCATGGCCCTTGTCCCTAACTTCTCCAGGTTCTGACAACTTTATATCCATCTCTGGCAAAATTTGAGAATGTCAACCAAAAAAGAGGTGAAAGACCAGATTGCAAAGCAGTAAGTCAAAACATTTGCTGGGCTCTTAGGAAATGCAACTCAGGAGACACAGATTCAGCTAAGAGCCAAACTGTATTTCGAAGGGAGGGAAAGGAGTAGGGATTCTTCTTTTTTTTTTGAGTTTGAGTCTCACTCTGTCTCCCAGGCCGGAGTGCAGTGGCTTGCTCATGGCCACCCCAGCGTCGACCTACTGGGCTCCAGTGATCCTTCTGCCTCGGCCTTCCAAGTAGCTGGAACTACAATTTTTTTATTTATGGTAGAGATGTGGTCTCGCCAAGTTGCCCAGGCTGGTCTCGAACCCACAGGCTCAGGAAACCCACTCACCTTGGCCTCCCAAAGTGCTGAGATTACAGGCTGAGCCACCAAGCCTGGACAGAGTAGGGATTCTTAAAAGGATGCTGAGGGTGATTACCTAAGTTGTTTTGAAATAATTATCATTGGTGGAGCCGTCCTTAGTTCCTTAGTTCAGTAATAGTTCCTTAGCTATTACTATCCCAGAAGTTGCAATTCTGGTGAAATTCTGCTGTTTTCCAGGATGTTGTGGTCATTGCCATTTGGCTCAGTTAAAAGTTTCAAGGCAGGGTTCCTGTTTTCTTTTTGTTTTGCAAGTTTGCAGGGCATACAGGTAGTCCTTCTCAGAATGTCTTCTCAATTCCACTTTAGAACTCTAAACCACAGTGATCCCATTTGGTATATCACATTTCACAAGAATAAATTTTTCAATGGATGTTTTGTAGGCATTTTTCATATAAAACAGTAATTACTAGCAGCTACAATGGTTTCACTGAGAACAAATTATGCCAATTTCATTTCCTTTAAAATAGAATTCTTACATTAGCAAAGAAGAATAACCTAGACAGAATAAATATGAATTTCAGAAAGAAATAGTACCAATTTTCCCATGATTCTTTAAGGGTTTTGGAAGGCAGATCATAGTTGAAGTCAAGGAACTTAAAGCTATTTGAACTATAGCCAAATAGTAAATTAATATATTGATATCAGTATCTACCACAAGTGCTAGTTGAGACCTATACTTCATCCTGCCCTGTTCCATTTTTTATCAGTAATTTAATTAAGTCATATAAGGCATTCTCACTAAATGCATAAAACATCTTTATTAAATGTATAGGTGAACAACTTAAATATAGAGCCACTTATTGCCAAAAAAATTTTTTTTATTCTTGTTGTTGGTCTAGCAGAGTAAGTTGTAGCTAATATTGTACAACTTGAGAGGAAGTAACATAAAAACTGAATAATAGTTCAAAAATCAATTGTAGAATTTTAGAATAAGAGACTAATATTAGAGCAGTCCTAGGACAGAAAACCCAGAAATAAAACCATAGACCTTCTACCAACTTATCTTCAACAAAACCAGCAAAAACAAACATTAGGAAAGGAATATTTAGCAAATGGTGCTGGGAACACTAGCCAACCACATGCAGAAGAATGAAACTGAACTCCTACCTATCACTATGTACAAAAATTAACTCAAAATGGATCAAGGACTCACATATGCAACCTTAAACTATAAGAATCTGAGAAGAAAACTTAAGGCACACTCTCCCGGACATTGGAGCAGGCAATGAATTATTGGCTAAGTCTTATAGAGCAAATACAGTAAAACCTAAAATTAACAGGTGAGATCTGACAAGTCTTTGCACTACAAAATAAATCATCAAGAGAGTAAGGAGACTAACTCACAGAATAGGAAGAAATACTTACAAACAAACTTAAAATGGGCAAAAGACATGAACAGACACTTCTCAAAGGAAGACTTTCAAAAGTGAATATCGCATGTTCTCACTCATAAATGGGCCCTAAACATTGTACATATGAGCACAAAGGAGGGAAAATGAGTGCTGGGCATTGCTAAAGGAGGAAGGGAGGAGGGAAAGGGGACACACAACCACCCACTGGGTACCACGTCCACTACCAGGGAGAGAGAGAGCTCACTAGGAACCCAAAGCTCACCTTCACGCAATTAACTTATGTAGCAAATCCTCACATGTACCCCACAACTATAAAGTAAATTATTTTATTATTTTTTGTACAAGTGTGTATAGAATTTAATTTAGAATTTTTTTGGAATTTTAAGCTGCTCCACATAGGAATATATGGTTCTAATTATGGATTTTTTTTTTTAACCAATATTTTTTATTATGATTTTGTGGAGTACAGTTAAGGGTTAGGTGTACAATTACGTTTCATTCAG
>NW_007258827.1:238001-239289 GCF_000164805.1 Carlito syrichta
TGTGGTTTTGATTTGCATCTCCCTGATGATTAGTGAGGTTGAACATTTCTTCATGTGTCTGTTGGCTGCTCGGATGTCTTCCTTTGTGAAGTGTCTGTTCATATCTCTTGCCCATTTTATAATGGGGTTGTTTGTTTTTTTCTTTTCAGCACGTTTGAGTTCCTTGTAGATCCAAGATGTTAAGCCTTTGTCAGACCTGGTGTTAGCAAATACTTTTTCCCAGTCTATGGGCTGTCTCCCTGCTTTCTTGATGGTTTCTTTGGATTTGCAGAAGCTTGTAAGTTTAATGAGGTCCCACTTGTCTATCTTATCTCTTATGACCTGTGGGTTTCGGGTTTTGTTCAGGAATTGGTTGCCAGTTCCGATTTCCATAAGGGTATGTCCTTCATTTTCTAAAGTTCTTATGGTTAGAGGTTTTACATTTAGGTCTCTGATTCATTTGGAATTAACCTCTGTGCATGGGGATAAATAGGGGTCCTGTTTCAATCTTCTGCATGTAGTCAGCCAGTTTTCCCAGCACCATTTACTGAATAGGTTCTCCTCTCCCCAGTGGTAGGTGGGGGGGGCTTTGTTGAAGATGAGTTGGTTGAGAAATTGAGGTTTTGCTTCTGGAATCTCAATTCTCTTCCATTGATCTATATGCCTGTTCCTGTACCAATACCAATTTGTTTTGATGATTGTAGCTTTATAGTAAAGTTTGAAGTCTGGTAATGTGATACTACCTGCTTTGTTTTTGTTTGTTTTTTTTTGCTGAGAACTGTTCTGGCTATTCTTGGATGTTTGTGTTTCCATATGAATTCCTGTGTTGTTTTTTCCAGGTCTGAGAAGAATGTTGCTGGTAATTTGATGGGTATTGCATTGAATTTGTAGATTGCCTTAGGTAAGATGAACATCTTCACAATGTTGATTCTTCCAATTCATGAGCATGGGATATTTTTCCACTTGTTTGTGTCATCTCTGATTTCTTTGAGCAGTGTTTTGTAATTTTCATTGTAAAGGTCTTGCATGTCTCTGGTTAGGAAGATGCCAAGGTATTTCAATTTTTTTGTGGCTATTGTAAATGGAATTGTGTTTTTTATTTGGGTTTCTGATTGTTTATTATTGGTGTAGACAAATGCGATTGTCTTTTGTACATTTATTTTGTATCCTGAGACTTTGCCAAAGGTCTTTATCAATGTAAGGAGACTTTTGACAGATTTTCTTGGGTTTTCAAGGTACACAATCATATTATCTGCAAAGAGAGATAACTTGACTTCCCCTTTTCCTATTTGGATACCCCTGATGCCTC
>NW_007258827.1:239316-242424 GCF_000164805.1 Carlito syrichta
CTTTTTCTGCATCTAATGATATGATCATGCAGTTTTTGTTTTGACATCTGTTGATGAATTTAATTACATTTATGGTTTTACGCATTTTGAACCAGCCTTGCATCCCAGGAATGAAGCCTACTTGGTCATGGTGGATGATTTTTGAGATGTATTGCTGAATCCAGTTTGCTAGGATCTTGTTGAGAATTTTAGCATCTATGTTCATCAAAGATATTGGTCTAAGTTCTCTTTCTTTGTTGGATCTTTACCTGGCTTGGGTATCATTGTGATGTTGGCTTTGTAAAATGATTTGGGGAGAGTTCCATCTTTTTCAATCGCCTGGAATACCTTCAGTACGATTGGTATAAGCTCCTCCTTAGTTTAGTGTCCACATCTTTGTGGGTTTTGGGGGGACTTTGTTGGTGTCAATGTTCATTTTATTCCACTGTGGTCTGAGAAGGCACATGGTAGAATTTCGGTCCTTTTAAATTTGCTTGTGCTTGATTATGGCCCGAGTATGTGGTCGATCTTAGAATATGTTCCATGTGATGATGAGTAGAATGTGTATTCTGTGGTCTTTGAATGGAGTGTTCTGTAGGTATCAAATTAAGTCCATTTGGTCCAAAGTCACATTGAGGTTTCGGATCTCCTTGCTGATTTTTTGTCCTGATGATCTGTCTAGGGTTGTGAGTGGGGTATTAAAGTCCCCAGTTATGATGGTGTTAGAGTCAATATCTTTCTTTAGTTTTCCTAGAAGTTGCTTTATGAAAGTTGGCGCACCTATGTTGGGTGCATATATGTTTAGGATAGATATTTCTTGTTGATGGATTGAGCCTTTTATCGTTATGTAGTGGCCTTTTGTATCTTTTTTGATTTTTAATAGCTTGAAGGGTATTTTGTCTGAAATTAAGATCGCTACTCCTCCTTTCTTTTGTATTCCATTTGCCTGAAAGTTTGTTTCCCATCCTCTTACTTTGAGTCTGTGGGTGTCCTTTCTAGTGAGGTGAGTCTCTTGAAGGCAATAGATTGTTGCCTGATGATATTTTATCCATTTTGCCATTCTATGTCTTTTCAGTGGTGCATTTAGTCCATTCACATTTAGGCTAATAATTGAAATGCAAGAATTGATCCCTTTCATAAGGTTCTTACAGAGTTGTTCCTGTTTGTTTGTTGTCTTTCTTTGGGTTTTGGAGTTGGTTCATGTGTGTTTTTAATCTTTTGCCTGTACTCTTGTGAAGAATGCTGTTGTTCTTTTTTCTTTTTCTTCTGTGTTCAGTACTTTCTTAAGTGTTTCTTGTAGGGGTGGTCTGGTGACAGTGTAGGTTCTTAGGGATTGGATATCTGGAAAAGATTTCAATTCTCCCTCACTAATGAAGCTTAGTTTGGCTGGGTAGGTTATTCTTGGTTGAAATTGTTTCTCTTTTAGAACTTTGAAGATAGGGCTCCAGGCTCTCCTAGCCTGAAGGGTTTCTGTGGATAAATCTGCTGCTATTCTAATTGGTTTTCCCTGGTAGGTAGTCTGGCCTTTTTCTCTTGCTGCCTTTAGGATTTTTTCTTTTATTGCTACTTTGTTTAGGCAAATTATTATGTGTCTGGGAGTTGGTCTTCTCATTTGTTGTCTTGCAGGGGTTCTCTGAATCTCTTATGTTTGAATTTTTTCATCCTTGATGAGATGAGGGAAGTTTTCTTGAATGATTTCATGAAATGTTTGTTCCAGTGTGGCTTCTGTTTCTCTCTCTGCCTCAGGAAGCCCAATTACTCTTAGGTTTGGTCTCTTTAAGTGATCATTCATCTCTTGCAGGTTTTGTTCTGTCTTTTTGAGCTTCTTTTCTGTGCTTTTGACAGTTTGGGTTAGTTCTGTGTTTTGGTCTTTGAGCTCTGAGATTCTTTCTTCTGCTTGGCTGATTCTACTTCCATGCTTATTAGTCTGTTATTCATTTCCATCACAGTATTCTTTACTGCTGTTATTTCTGACATCAGCTCCTTCCTGTTTTCCTCTTGTCTCTCCTCAATTTTTTTAATTCTCTCCATTAATGTCTTGATGTCTGGGTTTGTTGCATGTAACCAGTCATTCTGGGGGCTCTTCATTGTTTGTGTTCCAGAATCTGTTTTCTCAGTGTCTGATCTCCCAGGGGTCTGTGTGAGGCTTATATTCTTCTTTTGGTTTTTCTTCATTTGTGTGGTTTTTCTCCCTCCCTACTTTTTCCTTCCCTCCACGTCACCATCTTTTTTAATTCTGTTATTCTGGGGTAAAGGGATTGGTTTTACTTCTGTTTGTTCAATCTCCTATTCTTTATGTATGCCCTCTTACTTTGTTCAATTCTGGAGTTGCACTGTAGGTTGGGGGTGATCCTTTTTGCAGTTTTGAGATTTACTTAAGGGGGGAGCTGTGATTCAAAATCTATCTGCAGGTCCTGGTATTCGCTGACAGGTGTGTGAATAATCTAGAACCCACTTCCCACTGCCTTGGAATCTGTCCATGCAGTGAGGCTGTAGGCTTACTCCCTGAAATAGAATGTGGTTAGCAGAGAGGAGAGAATGGAGCAGACAGTGGGTTGAAGAGGGGGATGGAGAGATAGAGGAGTAATCAGGGAAACAAACGAGTGTGCCAACAAATAGAGAGAGAGGCCTATACTGAAACAGATGAAAACAATAGACCACAGCTACAGACGAACCAACTCTCATACAAACAAAAATAAAACATGTAGTGATGCTAACATACCAGCTATCCAACCACCTTATTAGTGTTCTGTTCCTCTATACAAAGATATGGTTTACAGAGAGAAGAAAAGAGAAGAAAAGGAAGAGGAAAAAAGAAAAAAAGGAAGAATACAGTAGGAATAGAATTAAGTCATTAAACTAACAGAATCAATGAAGCACACTCTGAGACATTTCGTTTAAGTCCAATGTCCTTTCAGGTCTGATTTCTAGTTTTCTTTTCAAGCTGGTAAGTTAGTTTGCAGTTAGGGTCAGTTGCCCCTGGTCTGCTGTGAAGGACAGTCCAGATCACCCTCCGTTCACCACTCTGGCCTGTGTCTTTATCAAGCTTGTTTCTCCCGTTTCGGTGTTGTTACCTTGAATCGCCAGCAGGTGGTGCTATCTCAGCTGCTCGCCCAGAGGGGGTGGGGC